>NC_139959.1:46689502-46694502 GCF_963454915.1 Gymnoscopelus microlampas | reverse complement strand
CATTTGGTTCATTTAGTTACATTAGAACAAGACTATCAATGAGTCCATTTGGTTCATTTAGTTACATTAGAACAAGACTATCAATGAGTCCATTTGGTTCATTTAGTTACATTAGAACAAGACTATCAATGAGTCCATTTGGTTCATTTAGTTACATTAGAACAAGACTATCAATGGGTCCATTTGGTTCATTTAGTTACATTAGAACAAGACTATCAATGGGTCCATTTGGTTAATTTAGTTACATTAGAATAAGACTATCAATGGGTCCATTTGGTTCATTTAGTTACATTAGAACAAGACTATCAATGGGTCCATTTGGTTCATTTAGTTACATTAGAACAAGACTATCAATGGGTCCATTTGGTTCATTTAGTTACATTAGAACAAGACTATCAATGGGTCCATTTGGTTCATTTAGTTACATTAGAACAAGACTATCAATGGGTCCATTTGGTTCATTTAGTTACATTAGAACAAGACTATCAATGAGTCCATTTGGTTACATTTAGTTACATTAGAACAAGACTATCAATGAGTCCATTTGGTTACATTTAGTTACATTAGAACAAGACTATCAATGAGTCCATTTGATTCATTTAGTTACATTAGAACAAGACTATCAATGGGTCCATTTGGTTCATTTAGTTACATTAGAACAAGACTATCAATGGGTCCATTTGGTTCATTTAGTTACATTAGAACAAGACTATCAATGAGTCCATTTGGTTCATTTAGTTACATTAGAACAAGACTATCAATGAGTCCATTTGGTTCATTTAGTTACATTAGAACAAGTGCTATCAATGAGTCCATTTGGTTCATTTAGTTACATTAGAACAAGACTATCAATGGGTCCATTTGGTTCATTTAGTTACATTAGAACAAGACTATCAATGGGTCCATTTGGTTCATTTAGTTAGATTAGAACAAGACTATCAATGGGTCCATTTGATTCATTTAGTTACATTAGAACAAGACTATCAATGGGTCCATTTGGTTCATTTAGTTACATTAGAACAAGACTATCAATGAGTCCATTTGGTTCATTTAGTTACATTAGAACAAGACTATCAATGAGTCCATTTGGTTCATTTAGTTACATTAAAACAAGACTATCAATGGGTCCATTTGGTTCATTTAGTCACATTAGAATAAGACTATCAATGAGTCCATTTGGTTCATTTAGTTACATTAGAACAAGACTATCAATGAGTCCATTTGGTTCATTTAGTTACATTAGAACAAGTGCTATCAATGAGTCCATTTGGTTCATTTAGTTACATTAGAACAAGACTATCAATGAGTCCATTTGGTTCATTTAGTTACATTAGAATAAGACTATCAATGAGTCCATTTGGTTCATTTAGTTACATTAGAACAAGACTATCAATGAGTCCATTTGGTTCATTTAGTTACATTAGAACAAGACTATCAATGAGTCCATTTGGTTCATTTAGTTACATTAGAACAAGTGCTATCAATGAGTCCATTTGGTTCATTTAGTTACATTAGAACAAGACTATCAATGAGTCCATTTGGTTCATTTAGTTACATTAGAACAAGACTATCAATGAGTCCATTTGGTTCATTTAGTTACATTAGAACAAGACTATCAATGGGTCCATTTGGTTCCATTTAGTTACATTTGAACAAGACTATCTATGGGTCCATTTGGTTCATTTAGTTACATTTGAACAAGACTATCAATGGGTCCATTTGGTTACATTTAGTTACATTTGAACAAGACTATCAATGGGTCCATTTGGTTCATTTAGTTACATTAGAACAAGACTATCAATGGGTCCATTTGGTTACATTTAGTTACAATAGAACAAGACTATCAATGGGTCCATTTGGTTACATTTAGTTACAATAGAACAAGACTATCAATGGGTCCATTTGGTTCATTTAGTTACATTAGAACAAGACTATCAATGAGTCCATTTGGTTCATTTAGTTACATTAGAACAAGACTATCAATGAGTCCATTTGGTTCATTTAGTTACATTAGAACAAGTGCTATCAATGAGTCCATTTGGTTCATTTAGTTACATTAGAACAAGACTATCAATGAGTCCATTTGGTTCATTTAGTTACATTAGAACAAGACTATCAATGAGTCCATTTGGTTCATTTAGTTACATTAGAACAAGACTATCAATGGGTCCATTTGGTTCCATTTAGTTACATTTGAACAAGACTATCTATGGGTCCATTTGGTTCATTTAGTTACATTTGAACAAGACTATCAATGGGTCCATTTGGTTACATTTAGTTACATTTGAACAAGACTATCAATGGGTCCATTTGGTTCATTTAGTTACATTAGAACAAGACTATCAATGGGTCCATTTGGTTACATTTAGTTACAATAGAACAAGACTATCAATGGGTCCATTTGGTTACATTTAGTTACAATAGAACAAGACTATCAATGGGTCCATTGGGTTTCGCTTCTTGCAGCTTTAATTTTATTTAATTCTTTATGTATTATGTTGGTGGTGACTAGTGTTGAGAGTAATCTGTTACTCTTAACTCAATTACTTTACTGGTGATTACTGTAGTAGTGTAATTAATTACTTTTCCACTTCAATACCACACTTAAAATGACTGACATTTATATTTACTCCTTACTCATTACTTTATTTCTACTAATTAGATCTACAAGTTCATTATTTTATGTGAAAATATATCTACAACACACACACACACACACACACACACACACAGGTCTATGATGAAAACAAGCCTAAAAGAAGCTACTATACTAGCCACATGAGCATCAGCTGTTTACATCATCATATGCATTGTCTATTTGAAAATAGCAGATCTACAAGAGGTAGATCTGCTACAAAGAAGTAAAAACAATCTTGACAAAATTGTAAAAAAAAAATGGAATATTACTGAAATATTTTAACAACACAAATCTAGTACGGGGGTCCCTGGTACAACATATTTTCAGATGGGGGTCCGCAGACAAATTGATAAAAAATGTGGGGGTCCTTGACATGAAAATGTTTGAGAACCACTGTTTTACACAATATTAGGAAGGAAGTTCAAATAATAGATAAATAAACAACTACACTTTAGAAACAAGACCAAATAAACTAGACTTTAGAAACAAACCCAGCTCACCCCTGACCTCAACCAACAACTACCGATACCAATATTAAACTTTACAGAAAAACGGGACTAGCAGTAAGCATAAGGAAAAATAATAACATTAAAGGCATTACTATAAAAGAGGAACAACATAAATTGGCATTATATGCCGACGATGTCATTATTTACTTAACCTCACCAGAGCAATCTTTATCAAATCTAATGGAAGCAATTGCAGAATATAGTAAACATTCCGGCTATAAACTAAATGAAAGTAAATGTGAAGCATTAACACTTGGCAAACAAATAGCATTAGAAATTAAGGGACGATATAAACTAAAATGGGATTCAAAGAAAATTAAATATCTGGGAATCTATCTTACTGGAGATATAACAACGTTGTATACAGATAATTATCAAACCCTACAGAATAAAGTGAGACAAGATCTTAATAGATGGAAAAAAATACCAGAATCAATAATGACCAGAGTAGAAAGTGTCAAAATGATGATTCTTCCACAGTTTCTGTTTTTATTTCAAACCTTACCAGTACACATCCCACAAAGTAGCTTTAAAAGATGGAATACAATGCTCTCAAATTTTATCTGGAATTATAAAAGTAAAAGGAAAAAACTCAGCACGCTAACTCAAACTAGAGAAAAGGGAGGATTTAACTACCCAGATTTAATGATTTACTTTCATGCTACCCAAATAGATATCATAATGAAGTGGATGAATAATTCAGTTAAAACAAAATGGAAATTAATAGAAAAACAATTAACATCAATATCAATTGGAACATTACCCCATTTGAGTTTAAAGGAAATTCAAAAATATGTTGGAAATAACAGATGTGTAGAAAATACAATAACAACCTGGAAATCTATTCGTAAAAGGTATAAATGTGACGACATTTGTATATATTTGAGAGAGATAGCCAGAGATCCAGATTTTCTGCCCAATAAAACAGATAAGATACCAGAAGAATGGGCCAGAAAGGGATTACAGGTATATTCACAGATGCTATACAAATAACATGGTAGACCCTTTTGAAACCTTAGTTAATAAGTTTAATATAAATAGAAATCATTTCTTTAAATATCTACAAATTAGAAGCTACCTCATGAAACAGCAGAGAGAACAGGGACAGATAACCCATGGGCTACTGGAATTTTTGAGCAAAAATAGAAATAGTGAAAAGAGTAAAATCTCAAAACTTTATAACATTTTGCAAGAAATTAATGTAAAAGAGGATAATACCAAAGAGAAATGGGAAAAAGAACTATCAATAACAATTTTGGAAGATTATTGGAAAGAAGCATGCAAAAGAATATTTAAGACGACACAATCAAAGTTCTGGAAAGAATTTGCTTGGAAAATGAATATGAGGATTTTCTTAACACCCAAAATGTTATCAAAATATAGACCAGCAGGCAGTGCTGAATGCTGGAGGAAATGTGCAGAACTGGAAGCAAATCATACACACATTTTCTATTTGTGTCCAAAATTGAAAAGGTTTTGGGAGATAGTGAAAACAAATATAATAAAGACATTTTCCTTAAGAAAACCCATACACCCAATCAATATTTTATTAGGTATTATCCCATTAGAAATATACAGGGAGGGAGACAAATATCTGTATACAATACTACGTATCGCTGCCTTAAAACAAATCACACGGAAATGGTTGCAAGTAAACCCACCATCTATTAATAATTGGAAAATAACAGTTGAAAATATTAAAGAGATGGAAAGAATTACTTACAAAATGAGAAACCGTGGAGATGAATTTGAAAGAAACTGGAGTAAATGGGACCCAGAAATACATGAAGTGTAAAAGTAGATTAGGGAGTACCGCAGGAAAGCTACCCCCCCCCCCCCCCCCCCCTTCCCCT
>NC_139959.1:46659502-46687002 GCF_963454915.1 Gymnoscopelus microlampas | reverse complement strand
CTCCAGGAGAAAATGGCCGCCGATCGGATTAAAATGCATTTTATGAAACAATACGGAAGATACGGGTACTTTTGAGGACCCGTAAATCATTGTAACATCCATGGCCATACGGTAAGCACTTAATATATGAAATATGAACGTTTATGTAGATGTACGGACTGTAAATGGAGAAAGTGCAAAAACCAGGTTGAAGTTCAGCCCCATAATCAGCTATAATGAACGAACAGCTGAGAAACAAAGCTGCACATTTAAGCACATAGAATAGAAGTTGTGCTGAAGTCTGTGTCACGTGTCCTCTAAGGTTTTCTATAGTCTGTGTCACGTGTCCTCTAAGGTTTTCTGTAGTCTGTGTCACGTGTCCTCTAAGCTTTTCTGGAGCTCAACAACTTCAAAGTATTTTTTAAAACGTTAAAAACAGAACAAAAACTCATGAAGCGAGCCTACGTTACTGAAAGCTTTGTGACCCATAGAAAGCTGTGACCCTAGAGGGAGCTGTTTCACAGGAGAGCAGAGAACACGGGTGGCCCGAGTCAAACTTCCTCACACCACGGTGTGAACGCACAAAGTAACTAAGTACATTTACTCAAGTACTGTACTTAAGTACAATGTTGAGGTATGTTTGACTTTACTGGAGTATTTACAGTTTTCAGTGCTTTTACTTCTACTGCACTACATCTCAGAGGCAATTATTGTACTTTTACTCCACTACAATTATTTGACAACTTTAGTTACTAGTTACTTTGCAGATTTTGATTAATATTATAAGACATACATTAACCCTTATATATACATTTGAAAATAGCAGATCTACAAGCTCACAATGCGTCGCGTTGTGAGCTTGTAGATCTGCTATTTTCAAAAGATTATTTTATACATTTGAAAACTTGTGAAATGGGAAATTCGACACACTTTCTACTTCTGGTACTTTAAGTACATTTCTATACCAATACCTTTGTACTTTTACTCAAGTAAAATAAACGACATAAACTACACAGCTTATTATCCACACACCCTGTTTTCTTTTTATTCTCCGGCTCTTTCCTCTTATAAATATTCAAAAAGAAAACAGGCCGTGGATCCTTAAAGTTACAGTTTAGTTCAGACTGTTTGCAGTGGTGGAAAGTAACTAAGTACATTTACTTAAGTACTGTACTTAAGTACAATTTTGAGGTATTTGTACTTTACTTGAGTATTTCCAATTTCCAATACTTTTACTTCTACTCCACTACATCTCAGAGGCAAATATTGTACTTTTACTCCACTACAATGATTTGAAAACTTTAGTTACTAGTTACTTTTCAGATGTAAATTATGATATAATGAAACATACATTAACCACTTTAAACCTATTTCATACCTAGGCTATTTGAAAATAGCAGATCTACAAGCTCACAACGCGTCGCAGCGCGACGCGTTGTGAGCTTGTAGATCTGCTATTTTCAAACATTTAGTACTTTTACTTTTGGTACTTTAAGTACAATTTGATGCCAATACTTTTGTACTTTTACTCAAGTACATTTTTAATTTTGGATTTTTACTTGTAACAGAGTATTTTTATATTGCAGTATTGGTACTTTTACTTAAGTAAAGAATTTGAGTACTTTTTCCACCACTGGAAACAGGGCGTGGATCCTGAAAGTTACAGTTTAGTTCAGACTGTTTGTAACAAATATATAAATATAACTAGAAATATAAATATAACTCTACCTGTCTCAGTGTAACAGCTGCTCCACGTCAACATGTATAAATAAATACATCCATGACTTTACTGAGAAGAACAAAGATCCTCCATCTTGCCTTCTTGTTCCTCTAAACAAGTTTACTTTCAGTTTGAAAACTATCATCCCACTTCCTGGTTTCTCTTCTTCTTCACTCAGAAAGGACAACGGCTCAGTGTCGCCCTCCTGTGGTTCATCATGACCTCCACACTCTGTGCTTTGAGATGCATTGTGATGCAAAATGCATTAAAAGGTGGATCATAGCGCCATCTGGTGGTTGATCTACCAACTCTGTGTCATTTAGTAAAGTGGTTTTATTTATTATAAAGCGTTATTTTACCTTCATATAATAACTTGTTCTTATAATAAATGATGTTGTTATTTTACCTTCATATAATAACTTGTTCTTATAATAAATGATTGTTGTTATTTTATCTTCATATAATAACTTGTTCTTATAATAAATCATTGTTGTTATTTTACCTTCATATAATAACTTGTTCTTATAATAAATGATTGTTGTTATTTTACCTTCATATAATAACTTGTTCTTATAATAAATGATTGTTGTTATTTTACCTTCATATAATAACTTGTTCTAATAATAAATGATTGTTGTTATTTTACCTTCATATAATAACTTGTTCTTATAATAAATGATTGTTGTTATTTTACCTTCATATAATAACTTGTTCTTCTAATAAATGATTGTTGTTATTTTATCTTCATATAATAACTTGTTCTTATAATAAATGACTGTTGTTATTTTACCTTCATATAATACCTTGTTCTTATAATAAATGATTGTTGTTATTTTACCTTCATATAATAACTTGTTCTTATAATAACTGATTGTTGTTATTTTATCTTCATATAATAACTTGTTCTTATAATAACTGATTGTTGTTATTTTACCTTCATATAATAACTTGTTCTTATAATAAATGATTGTTGTTATTTTACCTTCATATAATAACTTGTTCTTATAATAAATGATTGTTGTTATTTTACCTTCATATAATAACTTGTTCTTATAATAAATGATTGTTGTTATTTTACCTTCATATAATAACTTGTTCTAATAATAAATGATTGTTGTTATTTTACCTTCATATAATAACTTGTTCTTATAATAAATGATTGTTGTTATTTTACCTTCATATAATAACTTGTTCTTATAATAAATGATTGTTGTTATTTTATCTTCATATAATAACTTGTTCTTATAATAAATGACTGTTGTTATTTTACCTTCATATAATACCTTGTTCTTATAATAAATGATTGTTGTTATTTTATCTTCATATAATAACTTGTTCTTATAATAACTGATTGTTGTTATTTTACCTTCATATAATAACTTGTTCTTATAATAAATGATTGTTGTTATTTTACCTTCATATAATAACTTGTTCTTATAATAAATGATTGTTGTTATTTTACCTTCATATAATAACTTGTTCTTATAATAAATGATTGTTGTTATTTTACCTTCATATAATAACTTGTTCTTATAATAAATGATTGTTGTTATTTTACCTTCATATAATAACTTGTTCTTATAATAAATGATTGTTGTTATTTTATCTTCATATAATAACTTGTTCTTATAATAAATGACTGTTGTTATTTTACCTTCATATAATAACTTGTTCTTATAATAAATGACTGTTGTTATTTTACCTTCATATAATAACTTGTTCTTATAATAAATGATTGTTGTTATTTTACCTTCATATAATAACTTGCTCTTATAATAAATGATTGTTGTTATTTTACCTTCATATAATAACTTTTTCTAATAATAAATGATTGTTGTTATTTTACCTTCATATAATAACTTGTTCTAATAATAAATGACTGTTGTTATTTTACCTTCATATAATAACTTGTTCTAATAATAAATGACTGTTGTTATTTTACCTTCATATTATAACTTGTTCTTATAATAAATCATTGTTGTTATTTTACCTTCATATAATAACTTGTTCTAATAATAAATCATTGTTGTTATTTTACCTTCATATAATAACTTGTTCTTATAATAAATCATTGTTGTTATTTTACCTTCATATAATAACTTGTTCTTATAATAAATCATTGTTGTTATTTTACCTTCATATAATAACTTGTTCTTATAATAAATCATTGTTGTTATTTTACCTTCATATAATAACTTGTTCTTATAATAAATCATTGTTGTTATTTTACCTTCATATAATAACTTGTTCTAATAATAAATGATTGTTGTTATTTTACCTTCATATAATAACTTGTTCTTATAATAAATCATTGTTGTTATTTTACCTTCATATAATAACTTGTTCTTATAATAAATGATTGTTGTTATTTTACCTTCATATAATAACTTGTTCTTATAATAAATCATTGTTGTTATTTTACCTTCATATAATAACTTGTTCTTATAATAAATGATTGTTGTTATTTTACCTTCATATAATAACTTGTTCTAATAATAAATGATTGTTGTTATTTTACCTTCATATAATAACTTGTTCTTATAATAAATGATTGTTGTTATTTTACCTTCATATAATAACTTGTTCTTATAATAAATGATTGTTGTTATTTTACCTTCATATAATAACTTGTTCTAATAATAAATGATTGTTGTTATTTTATCTTCATATAATAACTTGTTCTTATAATAAATGATTGTTGTTATTTTACCTTCATATAATAACTTGTTCTTATAATAAATGATTGTTGTTATTTTACCTTCATATAATAACTTGTTCTTATAATAAATCATTGTTGTTATTTTATCTTCATATAATAACTTGTTCTTATAATAAATCATTGTTGTTATTTTACCTTCATATAATAACTTGTTCTTATAATAAATGATTGTTGTTATTTTACCTTCATATAATAACTTGTTCTAATAATAAATGATTGTTGTTATTTTACCTTCATATAATAACTTGTTCTAATAATAAATGACTGTTGTTATTTTACCTTCATATAATAACTTGTTCTAATAATAAATGACTGTTGTTATTTTACCTTCATATAATAACTTGTTCTAATAATAAATGATTGTTGTTATTTTACCTTCATATAATAACTTGTTCTAATAATAAATGATTGTTGTTATTTTACCTTCATATAATAACTTGTTCTAATAATAAATGATTGTTGTTATTTTACCTTCATATAATAACTTGTTCTAATAATAAATGACTGTTGTTATTTTACCTTCATATAATAACTTGTTCTAATAATAAATGACTGTTGTTATTTTACCTTCATATAATAACTTGTTCTAATAATAAATCATTGTTGTTATTTTACCTTCATATAATAACTTGTTCTAATAATAAATGATTGTTGTTATTTTACCTTCATATAATAACTTGTTCTTATAATAAATCATTGTTGTTATTTTACCTTCATATAATAACTTGTTCTTATAATAAATGATTGTTGTTATTTTACCTTCATATAATAACTTGTTCTTATAATAAATGATTGTTGTTATTTTACCTTCATATAATAACTTGTTCTTATAATAAATCATTGTTGTTATTTTACCTTCATATAATAACTTGTTCTAATAATAAATCATTGTTGTTATTTTACCTTCATATAATAACTTGTTCTAATAATAAATCATTGTTGTTATTTTACCTTCATATAATAACTTGTTCTAATAATAAATCATTGTTGTTATTTTACCTTCATATAATAACTTGTTCTAATAATAAATGATTGTTGTTATTTTACCTTCATATAATAACTTGTTCTTATAATAAATCATTGTTGTTATTTTACCTTCATATAATAACTTGTTCTTATAATAAATGATTGTTGTTATTTTACCTTCATATAATAACTTGTTCTTATAATAAATGATTGTTGTTATTTTACCTTCATATAATAACTTGTTCTTATAATAAATCATTGTTGTTATTTTACCTTCATATAATAACTTGTTCTAATAATAAATCATTGTTGTTATTTTACCTTCATATAATAACTTGTTCTAATAATAAATCATTGTTGTTATTTTACCTTCATATAATAACTTGTTCTAATAATAAATCATTGTTGTTATTTTACCTTCATATAATAACTTGTTCTTATAATAAATCATTGTTGTTATTTTACCTTCATATAATAACTTGTTCTTATAATAAATCATTGTTGTTATTTTACCTTCATATAATAACTTGTTCTAATAATAAATCATTGTTGTTATTTTACTTTCATATAATAACTTGTTCTAATAATAAATGATTGTTGTTATTTTACCTTCATATAATAACTTGTTCTAATAATAAATGATTGTTGTTATTTTACCTTCATATAATAACTTGTTCTTATAATAAATGATTGTTGTTATTTTACCTTCATATAATAACTTGTTCTTATAATAAATGATTGTTGTTATTTTACCTTCATATAATAACTTGTTCTTATAATAAATGATTGTTAACTGTTGGACTCTAGTATCCGGTTATTTGTTGATACACACAGACTCACACACAACCCGTTTCCGTATCCTTTCTACACCGGATGTACAGAGTTATGGCAGAACATCAAGTTGGTTCAGAAAGCGGAAGTTCTCTCATGGTTTATAGCGTTCAACGTGACATCATTTTTGTTTTATTTTGAAGAGCAACCGGAAGTTCTCTCATGGTTTATAGCCTTCAACGCGACATCATTTTTGTTTTATTTTGAAGAGCAACCGGAAGTTCTCTCATGGTCGTCGACGCTGACCTAACAGACATGTTTGCTTATTGTCACCACCAGGGGGCAGAAAAGCCTAGATTCTGCTGATATTTTATACATTGAGCTGAAAATGAGGATAAATCGTTTTGCAATACTACAACTGAAAATTGGAAAATACTCCCAAAAAATTAAACCAAATACCTCAAAATTCTACTTAAGTACAGTACTTGAGTAAATGTACTTAGTTACTTTACACCACTGGTGTTTACACACCTACTTACCTACCCACGATTTATCAGACCATTCATTGGGTGTTATCAAGACATACTGACCTACCAACGGAGATGACTTAAATAGTTCAGTTTCGGTTTTGGTTGTTTTGGTTTGGAACCATGACGGAGACGCGCAGTCTCAGGCGAGCTGGAGCCACCGAGGGAGCTAAAGCGACCCGAGTTGCCGTCCGGAGCGGTGCGACGCTCGCCTGAGCCTACTCAGCGCCGTTGGAGTTATGTACCGATAGGCACAGAATCGTAAATATTGTTGTGGGGACTACTCCGTCTCCAAAGTAGGTCAGTAGCTCCTGATTACGCCCAATGAATGGTCTGACAAATCGCGGGTAGGTCCGTGTATCGCCTACTCCTCACCTACTCGCCCATTCAATGGTCTGATAAAACGTGATAATCTCCCATTCAATGCATTGATAGCATTCGAAGCCGGTGCTCTGCCGCGTCGAGGAACGTTGGCGTCTTGTCGGAGCGACGGGGAGGACTGGCTGCATGGGCTCGCTGCCGCCAGGGCCGCATTAAATTAAGAGCCCTCAGGGCCGTGGAACACCACAAAATCAAAGGCCCCCCCAGCCGCGTAATTTCACGCACATGCACGTGCGCGAAATTTTCCGGGTCTAATTCGGGTCTAATTGGGGTCTAATTCGGTCTAATTCGGGTCTAATTCGGTCTAATTCGGGTCTAATTCGGGTCTAATTCGGGTCTAATTCGGGTCTAATTCGGTCTAATTCGGTTCTATTTGACCAATATAAATCAACATTTTTTCTTTAAATACACAAAAATTAAATACACAATTCTCACAGGGCCCTGCAGGCTGCGGGCCGTGGAACACCAGTTCCACTACGTTCCACGGTTAATGCGGCCCTGCGTGCGTTTGTTTGTTTGTTTGTTTGTTTGTTTTATGCACAGTTAGCTTTTTGTCGCGTTGCTCGGGACGGAGGATACAGAAATAAAGGATCACACGGAGAGGACGCAGCACTCGGAGATCACTTTCTGATCACGGGAGTGAGTAACCGTCTCGGAGCAGTGGATTCAAAACGAAACCGAAACCGAAACGAAGCGACCGTGAGTTTAGTAGCCTAGCAACCATCACAGACAAGACCGCGACCGAGAACGGAGGGTTTCTGGGTTACGTGCGGGGTTACGAGGACCCGCCGTCGGTCTATGTGGGAAATGTTGGTGGGCGCGACCTACAGTGGTTAGCACTTGAGAATGGCAGTAATACCATCTGAGTGCCTCTGTGGTGCCACTGTGGTACCACCACTACTTGGTGGTGCCGCATTTGACACCTTTTTTTAAGGTGTAGTGTGGCTGAACGGCCACCATGTGGCACATGTGAGTCCATTAACTCTACAGTACAGTATTAGCAACAGGGGAAGGGTGAATGCATTTAAAGTTAATGTTATTTTTATTTTTTGTAAACATAGAAAATAAGGGAATGAGTCCTTAGGATGAATTGAAAGTAGCAATTATTTCTTTAAACACAACTGTGTTTCAGACATTTTACTTAAGTAAAAGTAGCAATACCACAATATAAAAATACTCTATTTTATATTTACTTATTTTTAAATATACTTACCAAAAGCTAATGTTCTACAATGTTTGAAAGTAGCCGATCGAGCTTGTAGATCGGCTATTTTCAAATGGCTTTGGTATAACATAGGGCTAAAGTGGTTAATATGTATGTTTTATTATATAACAATTTATATCTGCAGAGTAACTAAAGTTTTCAAATAATTGTAGTAGTGGAGTAAAAGTACACTATTTGCCTTTGCAGGCGTTGTGGAGTAGAAGTGAAAGTACACTAATACTCCAGTACAGTAAAAAGAAAACACTTCATCATTTTCCCCAAGGTTCTATGGAACCCAAATAAAATACTCTATTACAACTAAAAGGCCTGTGTTCAAAATGTTACTTAGCCTAAGTAGCCTAACTAGTAACTAAAGTTTTCAAATAATTGCAGTGGAGTAAAAGTACAATATTTGCCTCTGCAGATGTAGTGGAGTAGAAGTAAAAGTACAGTAATACTCCAGTGAAGTAAAAAACACCTCAACATTATTCAATAATTTGTAGGCGCCCCAACCTGGAATCAAACCCTGCTCTGCAAATTGTAAGGCCATCCTCTACTCCACTACACTACTGGTACAGTGATAAGTCTGTGGGGTCAGGACGTTTCTCGTTCTCTATGTTCTGTGCACTACTCCTTGGAAAGTCAGAGATAAAAAGCATGCAGCTCCCAAAGCTGCTACTGTCTGAGAGCAGTAACTAGTAACTATAGTAGTCAACTAAAAGCATAATATAAACTGCTGTCCGGCACAATTATATTGTTTTAGAATGTGAAACAGAGTTAAATGAACACAGGAGAGTATATTGTACTAACTAACTAAGGACCCCAATTTAAACAAGCCATATGGCTTTCTTATTCCTATTTAGCAGCCAGCTTCCTATTTAGTCGACCTTGGATTTGAACTGTACTTTCATGTGCTCTTTGTCTGCAAACTTCTAAATAAAGTATTCAATCAATCAAAAAACTTTTCATGGTTGGAAAAACAGAGAGAGAATGAGAGTTTTCATCTGAAGAATTGCTGGGATCCACAGAAAATCTTTGCTATCAGTCTGTCTGTCAGCGACATGCAAATTAACTGGTTTAGCACCTTGGTCTCTAGCCACACTTCATTGTCATCACAATAGACTTAGAGCCCAGGAGTTTGCCCTCCCCCCCCCACACACACACACACAAGCACACTTTTTCAATTGCAGTTTGTTTTCATTTGATTTTAAGTGGATTTGCTAGTTTCGTTTTTAGCTTGTGAAAAGGCTTAGTTTTAGTTGAGTTTTTAAATTAGTTTCAGTGTTAATTTTAGTTGTATTATTGTAAGGGTAGTCAGGGGCAATATTCAACAAGCTCAGAATAGTGAAAATGGCAGATCTACAAGCTCACAACACGTTGCATTGCTACAACTGCTGTTGTCATCGGCTGTGTGGAGACAGAAATTAAAACTGATTCAGATAGTACTGAAGACAGAGAGAAAAACTCTAAAAATGTAATGAAAACAAAGTGCAATTGAAAACATGTAGTCAAACAAAAATACAAATGTGTGCGTGTGTGAGGATAAAATCTCTGTTGATTTATCTCTGAGAGGGTAGCCTAAAAATGTATGTATCCACTAGTGAAGTTACTCTGGTTTGGTAACAAAATGTAAAGTGCGTTATAAATAAAATCCATTATTATTATTATTATTACTCTCAGACAGTAGCAGCTTTGGGAGCTGCCAGCTTTTTATCTGACTTTCCAAGGAGTAGTGCACAGAACATAGAGAACGAGACACGTCCTGACCCCACAGACTTATCACTGTACCAGTAGTGTAGTGGAGTAGAGAGTGGTCTTACAAGTTACAGAGCAGGGTTTGATTCCAGGTTAAGGCGCCTAGAACTTACATGTGCATAATGTTGAGGTGTTTTTTTACTTTACTGGAGTATTACTGTACTTTTACTTCTACTCCACTACAACTGCAGAGGCAAATATTGTACTTTCACTCCACTACAATTATTTGAAAGCTTTAGTTACTTTGCAGATATAAATTGTTATATTATAAAACATACATATTAACCACTTTAGCCCTATTTTATACCACAGCCATTTGAAAATAGCCGATCTACAAGCTAGATCGGCTACTTTCAAACATTGTAGAACATTAGCTTTTGGTAAGTATATTTAAAAATAAGTAAATATAAAATAGAGTATTTTTATATTGTGGTATTGCTACTTTTACTTAAGTAAAATGTCTGTGCACTTCTTCCACCATGAAACACAGTTGTGTTTAAAGAAATAATTGCTACTTTCAAAGCCCACTGAGTGCAATTTACCAAAATACTTCTTGATAATATAACCCATACAATTATTTGTTTCACTTCTCAACAAGTTCAGCTTCAATTGCAGCCTCTGTTGACTGGAAGCAGCCCTGTCTCAAATAGACACAACATGCCTGTGTCTGGGCATTAGTTGCTCTCTACCGCCATCTAGTGGCACCACAGAGAAAAAAGCGGTACCGCAAAAGTAGGTGGTACCAGAGAGGCACCAGAGGGGTGCCACCCCTGACATTCTGAAGGTACAACCACTGTATAACTCACTGGAACTGCGTGTAACTAATGGGAACTGTATGAAACTGAACTGTATATGACCTGAACTATATTAACATAACTACGTTGAACAATCTCTGGTGTCTGAAGTTATTGTGTGTTACAGTGTATGTATATGTATGTATATGTATATATATATATATATATATATGTATATATATATATATATATATATGTATATATATATATATATATATACATATACATATATATATACATATACATATATATATACATATACATATATATATATGTATGTATATGTATGTATATATATATATATGTATATATATATGTATATATATATATATATATATATATATATATATATATATATATACATATATATATATATATATATATATATATATATATATATATATATATATATATATATATACATACATACATACATACATACATACATACATACATACATACATACATACATACATACATACATACATACATACATATATATATATATATATATATATATATATATATATATATATATATATACATACAAATAATACATTTGCTCACCTCTGATCAAAGATCGAAGTTAGGAGCCCTCGCATGACAGTAGTTGTGACATTGCATTCCTTTAAATCCATGGTTCTCAAAGTGGGGTCCGGGGACCCCCAGGGGTCCTTGAGGGAGTTCCAGGGGGTCCCCAGCTAAATGATAGATTAGGCACCAAATGGACCCTTATGGGTCTGTAACTCTGAGAGTGTACAAATGGAACCAAATGGACCCGTTAGGGTCCATTTGGTTCCATGTGTACACTCTCAGAGTTACATTAACATTGATTCTACAATATGAATTTGGGGTCCCGGAGACATACATGCCATTAAATGGGGGTCCGTAGCCTCTAATGCATGTCAAACTGGGGGTCCTCTGAATTAAAATGGTTGAGAATCACCGCTAGAGCCGTAAAACATCTTCTCTTATGGGGGGTCCCTGGCATATCTTTTGAAATGGGGGGTCCGCGGGCTAATAAGTGTCAATTTGGGGGGTCCTTGACATGAAAAAGTTTGAGAACCACTGCTTTAAATCCACTGCTTTTTATCCTTATCTAATTACTCATCATGTACGTACAGTATGATGGACCTTGTTCCACACGTCTTACATCACAACTATGCAAAAGGTCCAAGACTTTCTCATCACGACAGAAAATTACATTACATTACAGTCATTTAGCAGACGCTTTTATCCAAAGAGACTTACAATAAGTGCATTCAACATAGGTAGGGAACGAAAACTACTAATCACCAGAAGTCTGAAGTGCATTTCCTGCAAAAAACAAGCAACCAAGAGTATACCTAGCGCTAAGGTAAAAGTGCAATATATCAGCTACCTACTTTCCTAAACAGATGAGACAAAATAGCAAAATCAAATGAGCACGAGCTCAGACAAATAAGTGAATCGACTAAACAAGATCCGATAAAACAATACAACAATAAAACAAGAGTTCGTACAACTAGTTAACAACAAGTAGGCCAGGCAGAGAGGAAGGGTAGTGTTTCCTGAAGAGGTGGGTTTTCAGCCTGCGGCGAAAGATGGGCAGTGACTCTGCTGTCCTGACATCAGTGGGAAGTTCATTCCACCACTGTGGGGCCAGAACTGAAAAAAGTCGTGACCGTGTCGATCGACCAGAAGGACCCCTGAGTGACGAGGCGATCAGTCGCCCCGAGGTGGCAGACCGAAGTGGTCGGGCAGGGGTGTAGGCATCAACCATAGCCCGGAGGTAGGAAGGAGCTGTTCCTTTCACTGCCCTATAGGCTAGCACCAGGGTTTTAAACTGGATCCGAGCTGCTACGGGGAGCCAGTGTAGAGAACGGAGAAGGATAGTTGTGTGATATCGAAGCTACGACTGGTATGGTAGACCAGCCTGATCGCCAGAGAATTAGTATACATTCCGTGCATAGTCGCCTAGAAACCCCCAAATTCCGTGCATATGTACGTGGAGTCCCACGGTGGGCGTAACCAGTCGCAACCCGGAAAAACCCCGGAAGTAGAGCAGTCCCCCACAACAACATTTACGATTCTGTGCCTATCGGTACGTTAACTCAAACGGCGCTGAGTAGGCTCAAGGGAACGTCGCAACGTTCAGGACGGCAACTCGCTCGCTTTAGCTCGCTCGGTGGTCCTTCACACGGCGACAATAGGGACTTTAAGCTTTCTGTTTTTCAGTACGGCGACGCCAGGCGGAGTGCGGCTGCTATGACGCAATCGCCGTAGCAGTCAAGATCGTTAAGCAAGCAGCCGTCGGCGACGGGTTCCCACCCCTTTTTGGTTTCCATGGTGACGCGTCTATGCAGCGCGTGTCAAACATAAACATGTGTATGTGCGTGCGCAACGTGCGTGCGTGCATGTCCACTATGATAAATGTTACCTAACCATTATGATGATGGCTATCAGTGGCACACCTAATGAGCTACGTAAACCTACTCAAACTATGCCTGTAACAAACCGAAGCTAACAGCGAACAATGAACATGCTGACTAATGTCTGTAGAAGGCTACTGAAAGGTTTTGAAGGCAAAAACTTGCTAAAAGTTGGCGCTTCTGTCAAGGAATTGAAATAACTTACTTTTGAACAGTTTGGTAACTGTTCCGTGAATTAGTTTAGACTAGAGTATAATTAGCCATGCTCATACCTACAAACAACGCGTCAAAAGCACTAAAATCACTCACCTATTTTTGACGTTGTAGACACTACGTGGAACGGTAGCTTCTGGCGTAGTAAAATAGGCTGCGGCGACGGCAGGTTTATCTATCGAGCGCTGATCATTTCCGGTTACCGTAGTCCTCTGCCGTAGCAGTCCATTGCTTAAACTCCGTAATTCCCTTGAGACTGCGCGCCTCCGAAATGGTTTAGTCACAATGGGGGGAGATGCGAGGCGGCTATGCACGGAATTTGTGGTTTTCCAATAAGTCTATGCACGGATTTTGAGAAAATATTTTGTTCCAGGGACCCCCCCAGAAGCAAAGATTTGAGTTAAAAATGTTCGCTTTAAAAATATATTATGTTCAAAGATTTGCGCACATTTTCACGATTTTTCAAAAAATAGCAGATCTACAAGCTCGTAGCGCGGCACTCGGTAGCCGCGCTACGAGCTTGTAGATCTGCTGTTTTTGAATAGCCCGAAGTGTAAAATAATGCTTTTTTTTAGCTCAAATCTAAAAAATGACACAGTTTCAGGTTCCTTAATGGGTTAATAACAACATTTAACAAATCAAAACGACGACAGATCCAAGATGTAAAATAGTTTATTTGTTTGTAAATGATTCTAAATCTGAATCTAGATTCTGATTCCATGTTATTTATATTCCAAAAAAAAAAAAAAAAAGGCAACAACAAAACACAAAACCATAAATTTGACTTGAAGTTCCAAAACTGTACATCAGAGAAAAGCGCGAGTATAATAAATGTACAATAAACACTAAATAAATCATTACAACCATTTTAATATGTATTATTATTTACATCTGATTCTGTGTATAGAAAAACAAAAACAAATCAACACACCGTCGTGCCGTCTTTTCTATCTTCCTTTCTTTCCGGATTAAAGAGGAAGAAATGAGATTTTCAGGAAGAAATAGATACGCGTTTATATATCATTTTTTAAAGTTCACAGTTTTCCCCTCCTCCTCTGCGTCGTCCAATCACACGATCCGCCCCGGGTTTAAACAAAAGAAGAAAAAAAAAAGACGCCCGTCGCCGTTGGCAACAACGACAAACAAACAAAAGGGTTTTCGTTGTCAAGGCGACGGCGACAACGTACAGGGGAAAACCGTTGTTAAGGAAACGGAACACAAAGTGAAAAATACAACAAAAATAATTTGATTCTTTGTAAATGTTCTTTTTACATATTTTATACATCTCGTTAGACACACCCCCCCCCGCTCGTTAAATACATCGTTAACGACAGACAAACAGGAAGTAGAATCACGTTTTTTTTTTTTTTTCTTTCTTTTTTTTTTTTTAAGGTAGATTTTGGTCGGTTAGTTTTTGTAAAAAGATTTTTTTACACCCTGGAAAATAAATACAAAAAGGCGCCTTTTTTTCTCCTTTTTTTTCCGCAAAAAGGCGCAAAAAAGGCACAAAAAGGCGCAAAAAAGGCTTTTCTGCGCCTTTTTGTTTATATAAATGATATATCTAATATAATACATTATATATCATTTATATAAACACAAAAACATGAAACAAAACAAGATGAATGAATCAACGTTTTATAAAGGATTCATTCTGTAATAAACTCTGTTTTTTTATCCCCTCCTGTTGTTTCTGTTAATTAAATGTTTTTAATTCGTTAACGTTTTTAGTGCAAAAAAAACGTGAATAATTAATTCCCTTCTGGAGCCGATTCTGTACAATTATTAATATGTACACTTTACTGTGTGTGTGTGTGTGTGTGTGTGTATGTGTGTGTGTGTGTGTGTGTGTGTGTGTGTGTGTGTGTGTGTGTGTGTGTGTGTGTGCGTGTGTCAGAGGACCAGCCTCTGAGGTGAAGCAGGGTAATAAGTAGTCTAGTTATCCCCATAGAGCCACACCCCTTTTTATTTACTCTAAGCTCCTCCTCCTCTTCTATCTAATCCAACCAATCCAAAGCCCCCATGTGTGTGTGTGTGTGTGTGTGTGTGTGTGTGTGTGTGTGTGTGTGTGTGTGTGTGTGTGTGTGTGTGTGTGTGTGTGTGTATGTGTGTGGTACGATAAAAAAATAATCTCTGAAATAAAGTCACTAGCTTGCGTAGAGCTAACAGGGCTAACCTCCATAGGGCTAACAGGGCTAGCTTGCGTAGAGCTAACAGGGCTAACCTCCATAGGGCTAACAGGGCTAGCTTGCGTAGAGCTAACAGGGCTAACCTCCATAGGGCTAACAGGGCTAGCTTGCGTAGAGCTAACAGGGCTAACCTCCATAGGGCTAACAGGGCTAGCTTGCGTAGAGCTAACAGGGCTAGCTTGTTTATCGTTTATTTGTTATCGTCGATAAACAAGGTAAGGAATGCAAACCTGGAAAGTGTGCGTGTGTGTGTGTGTGTGTGTGTGTGTGTGTGTGTGCGTTCAGTTCATCCATTTTCTACAGTTGAGCGCTCCACAGTGACAGGGGATCTTGTGCTGGTCGTCTTCCAGGTCGAACTTGTAGTCGTAGGACAACTACACACACACACACACACAGACACACACACACACACACACACACACACACACACACACACACACACACACACACACACACACACACACACACACAGAGATTAAAATTCACAATGCTGATCAATAGTCAGGGCCGTGCAGTGGTGGAAAAAGTACTCACATGTTTTACTTAAGTAAAAGTATCAATACTGCACTGTAGAAGTACTCTGTTACAAGTAAAAGTCCGGAATTCTAAATTTACTTGAGTAAAAGTACAGAAGTATTGGCATCAAAATGTAGTTAAAGTACCAAAAGTAAAAGTACAAATATGTTTGAAAATAGCCGATCTACAAGTTCTCAACGCGTCGCAAAGCGACGCGTTGTGAGCTTGTAGATCTGCTATTTTCAAATAGCCTAGGTGTAAAATAGGGTTAAAGTGGTTAATGTATGTTTCATAATATCATAATTTATACCTGAAAAGTAACTAGTAACTAAAGTTATCAAATAATTGTAGTGGAGTAAAAGTAAAAGTACTAGAAATTGGAAATACTCAAGTAAAGTACAAATACCTCAAAATTGTACTTAAGTACAGTACTTAAGTAAATGTACTTAGTTACTTTCCACCACTGGGGCCGTGTTCATGTGAAAATGCGACCTATAGGCAACGGACAGTTTTCGGGGCGTACGTGCATGTGCGCGACCCATGAAGCGCGCGGAATTTTGCGGTTGTTTCGCGGATTGTGGTCGTTTTTGGGGCGTTTCTTTGTTACTTTATTTCGGTTTTAGGGTTAGGGTTAGGTTAGGCTTATGTTATTTAATTAAAGGGGCTACACCATGAATTTCATTTTTTTTTTAGGTTTTTAGTATTTTTTGGGCTCCCCCAGTGTCTCTTGTACCCAAAAAAAAAACATTTATTTAACATTCAGTCATTCATGCTCATTTCATGGATTTCCTGAATGGGCGTGTCTGAACAGGCCATTTCAGAATGGCAGGGCGAGTGATGTCACTTGCACTGATTTTGCATTGATGATGGCCAGACAGAATTGCTCAGTAGCTCCCCCCCTGCCCAATAGGACGTTTTGGTATTGCAGCTGAACAAGCTTGGAATGACAGACAGTCAGATTGTGAGAAAAAATATCTGGATGTTTTTTAGGCCTACAACCTGTTTAAAACGTATTAGGGGGCAATATTTATATATAATTTTTTTTTTTTTAATTCATGGTGTAGCCCATTAAACTAACGCATTTAAGGCGCAAAAAAAAGGCGCAAAAAGCGCCTTTTTGCGAAAGAAGGCGCAAAAAGGCGCAAAAAGGAAAAAAAAGGCGCAAAAAAGGCACAAAAAGGCGCAAAAAGCAAAAAAAATAAAAAAAAAAGGCGCAAAAAAGCCAAAAAAAGCAACAAAAAAAAAGGCGCAAAAAGGAGCAAAAAAGCAAAAAAAGGGCGCAAAAAAGGCGCAAAAAGGCGCAAAAAAGCAAAAAAAAGGCGCAAAAAAGGCGCAAAAAGGCGCAAAAAAAAGGAAAAAAAATTACGCAAAAAAGGCGATTTTTTTCCTTCCGCTGCGTTCGCAAACATGTCTGAGTCATAGTGTCATATTAAAATGATATATAAAGTATTATATTAAATATATCATTTATATAAAGTATATATAAAGTATTATATTAAATATATCATTTATATAAAGTATATATAAAGTATTATATTAAATATATCATTTATATAAAGTATATATAAAGTATTATATAAAGTATTATATTAAATATATCATTTATATAAAGTATATATAAAGTATTATATTAAACATATCATTTATATAAAGTATATATAAAGTATTATATTAAATATATCATTTATATAAAGTATTATATTAAATATATCATTTATATAAAGTATATATAAAGTATTATATTAAATATTTCATTTATATAAATTATATATAAAGTATTATATTAAATATATCATTTATATAAAGTATATATAAAGTATTATATTAAATATATCATTTATATAAAGTATATATAAAGTATTATATTAAATATATCATTTATATAAAGTATATATAAAGTATTATATTAAATATATCATTTATATAAAGTATATATAAAGTATTATATTAAATATATCATTTATATAAAGTATATATAAAGTATTATATTAAACATGTCTCACCTCTTCTCCTCTCTGGATGCGTCTACAGGAGCTGATGATGATTTTCTGCTCCTTCTCCACGGTGACCACCTCAGTGATGCAGTTTGGAGAGCAGCAGTGATTGATGTATCTGTAAGGATCAATACATCATCGATACATCATCAATACATGATCAATACATCATCATTACATCATCAATACATCATCATTACATCATCATTACATCATCAATACATCATCAATACATCATCATTACATCATCATTACATCATCAATACATCATCGATATATCATCGATACATCATCATTACATCATCATTACATCATCAATACGTCATCGATACGTCATCGATACGTCATCGATACATCTTCAATACATCATCATTACATCATCGATACATCATCGATACGTCATCAATACGTCATCAATACATCTTCAATACATCATCATTACATCATCAATACATCATCAATACATCATCGATACGTCATCAATACATCTTCAATACATCATCATTACATCATCGATACATCATCATTACATCATCAATACATCATCGATACATAATCGATATATAATCGATATATAATCGATATATAATCGATATATAATCAATATATAATCGATATATAATTGATATATTGTTGATATATAATCGATATATAATCGATATATAATATCGATATATAATCGATATATAATCGATATATAATCGATATATAATTGATATATAATCGAATCGATATATAATCGATATATAATCGATATATAATCGATATATAATCAATATATAATCAACATATTATGAATATATAATCAATATATAATCAATATATTATCAATATATTATCAGTATATTGACAGAGACAGTGTAGTATCTCAGTAAACTAGGATGACAGGTAAACATTCTAAACAATGAACCTAGCATCAGTCTAAACAGTATAATATCTAAGTAATAATAATCTGTAAATTGAAACTATAGGAGCGTTGTCCAGGGTGTTTTAGAGAAGAGAGAAGAGTCTAGGACGTGTGGAGCGTTGTCCAGAGTGCTTTAGAGAAGACAGAAGAGTCTAGGACGTGTGGAGCGTTGTCCAGGGTGTTTTAGAGAAGAGAGAAGAGTCTAGGACGTGTGGAGCGTTGTCCAGAGTGCTTTAGAGAAGACAGAAGAGTCTAGGACGTGTGGAGCGTTGTCCAGGGTGTTTTAGAGAAGAGAGAAGAGTCTAGGACGTGTGGAGCGTTGTCCAGAGTGCTTTAGAGAAGACAGAAGAGTCTAGGACGTGTGGAGCGTTGTCCAGAGTGCTTTAGAGAAGACAGAAGAGTCTAGGACGTGTGGAGCGTTGTCCAGAGTGCTTTAGAGAAGACAGAAGAGTCTAGGACGTGTGGAGCGTTGTCCAGGGTGTTTTAGAGAAGAGAGAAGAGTCTAGGACGTGTGGAGCGTTGTCCAGAGTGTTTTAGAGAAGAGAGAAGAGTGTAGGACGTGTGGAGCGTTGTCCAGGGTGTTTTAGAGAAGGGAGAAGAGTGTAGGACGTGTGGAGCGTTGTCCAGAGTGTTTTAGAGAAGAGAGAAGAGTCTAGGACGCGTGGAGCGTTGTCCAGAGTGTTTTAGAGAAGAGAGAAGAGTCTAGGACGCGTGGAGCGTTGTCCAGGGTTTTTTAGAGAAGAGAGAAGAGTCTAGGACGTGTGGAGCGTTGTCCAGAGTGTTTTAGAGAAGAGAGAAGAGTCTAGGACGTGTGGAGCGTTGTCCAGGGTGTTTTAGAGAAGAGAGAAGAGTCTAGGACGTGTGGAGCGTTGTCCAGAGTGTTTTAGAGAAGAGAGAAGAGTCTAGGACGTGTGGAGCGTTGTCCAGAGTGTTCTAGAGAAGAGAGAAGAGTCTAGGACGTGTGGAGCGTTGTCCAGAGTGTTCTAGAGAAGAGAGAAGAGTCTAGGACGTGTGGAGCAATGTCCAGGGTGTTTTAGAGAAGAGAGAAGAGTCTAGGACGTGTGGAGCGTTGTCCAGAGTGTTTTAGAGAAGAGAGAAGAGTCTAGGACGTGTGGAGCGTTGTCCAGAGTGTTTTAGAGAAGAGAGAAGAGTCTAGGACGTGTGGAGCGTTGTCCAGAGTGTTCTAGAGAAGAGAGAAGAGTCTAGGACGTGTGGAGCGTTGTCCAGAGTGTTCTAGAGAAGAGAGAAGAGTCTAGGACGTGTGGAGCGTTGTCCAGGGTGTTTTAGAGAAGAGAGAAGAGTCTAGGACGTGTGGAGCGTTGTCCAGAGTGTTTTAGAGAAGAGAGAAGAGTCTAGGACGTGTGGAGCGTTGTCCAGGGTGTTTTAGAGAAGAGTCTAGGACGTGTGGAGCGTTGTCCAGAGTGTTTTAGAGAAGGGAGAAGAGTCTAGGACGTGTGGAGCGTTGTCCAGAGTGTTTTAGAGAAGAGAGAAGAGTCTAGGACGTGTGGAGCGTTGTCCAGAGTGTTTTAGAGAAGGGAGAAGAGTCTAGGACGTGTGGAGCGTTGTCCAGAGTGTTTTAGAGAAGAGAGAAGAGTCTAGGACGTGTGGAGCGTTGTCCAGGGTGTTTTAGAGAAGAGAGAAGAGTCTAGGACGTGTGGAGCGTTGTCCAGAGTGTTTTAGAGAAGAGAGAAGAGTCTAGGACGTGTGGAGCGTTGTCCAGGGTGTTTTAGAGAAGAGAGAAGAGTGTAGGACGTGTGGAGCGTTGTCCAGGGTGTTTTAGAGAAGAGAGAAGAGTCTAGGACGTGTGGAGCGTTGTCCAGAGTGTTTTAGAGAAGAGAGAAGAGTCTAGGACGTGTGGAGCGTTGTCCAGGGTGTTTTAGAGAAGAGAGAAGAGTCTAGGACGTGTGGAGCGTTGTCCAGGGTGTTTTAGAGAAGAGAGAAGAGTCTAGGACGTGTGGAGCGTTGTCCAGAGTGTTTTAGAGAAGAGAGAAGAGTGTAGGACGTGTGGAGCGTTGTCCAGAGTGTTTTAGAGAAGAGAGAAGAGTGTAGGACGTGTGGAGCGTTGTCCAGGGTGTTTTAGAGAAGAGAGAAGAGTGTAGGACGTGTGGAGCGTTGTCCAGAGTGTTTTAGAGAAGAGAGAAGAGTGTAGGACGTGTGGAGCGTTGTCCAGGGTGTTTTAGAGAAGAGAGAAGAGTCTAGAGAGGAAGAGAGGAGAGAAGGAGTTACCTTGCTGGTCCGCCAGTAATCGTTGCATCGATGACGAACTCGTTGTCGATGCGGAACATGTAGACCCCCCGATTCTACAACAACACACACACACACACACACACACACACACACACACAATTATTCAAAATTGTCCAAACATTTTGATGACCGGCAATGGTTCTGGTAGGAGTTCTAATAAAGGTACTGTGTGTGTGTGTGTGTGTGTGTGTGTGTGTGTGTGTGTGTGTGTGTGTGTGTCTGTGTGTGTGTGTGTGTGTGTGTGTGTGTGTGTGTGTGTGTGTGTGTGTGTGTGTGTGTGTGTGCGTGCGTGCGTGCGTGCGTGCGTGCGTGCGTGCGTGTGTGTGTGTGCGTGTGTGTACCTGGGACTCGTAGACGCGTTCCTTCCTGTTTGCCACTTCGCTCCTGATGATGGCGCCGATGTACTCAATGACCATGGTGTGTTTCTCTATGTCTCTGGCTGCATATAGACCTAGACCCTGAAATACACATAAATATATACATAAATAAATATATAATGTATTTAATATGTGTATAAAAAGTTCTAACAAAAAAATCCATAATAACGTGTCCGCAATACTTTTCAGCTGTGTGTGGTACTTTTAGATGGATCATACAGTAACAGAAAGATCTATCTACCGTCCCATCCATGGCTGTTGAAAGCAGCCACAGAGCATGGATCACAGACGATATATTATAACTCTATGATCACAGACGGAGCCAGCTAGTTTTGTTAGCCATTAGAAGCAGTGTTGCCAAATTGTGCGAAAGAAACAAGCAACCAGGTCTATAAAAATAAGCCCCAAATAAGCTGATGAAAAGCTTTACATAACCATTGTCAACTGTTCCCAAACAGCACACAAGTCAATGCCCTTTTTTTTTGGTCAACAGAAAACTAATAGATAGCTGCTATTTTTCACTTTAGGCAGAACATGAATAACATTATGGGGTGAGGAAAAGAAAAGGCAAACTAAAATAAATACATACAGTAGGCTACATAAGAGGGAAAAGATCATCTAGAGCAGTGGTTCTCAACCTGTGGGTCGGTACCCCCAGGGGGGAACCCCACGTGATTTTTGGGGGGTCCCCAGATGACAGTGAAGTGACCATTTATGGACTTTTAAGGCCTTTTTAATACAAAAAAAAGAAAGAAAAGAAAGTAGACCATTACAATCAACGAACTATACTATAAAGACTGTGTCAGATATTGGCCAAATAGTCAAGTAATATAAGAAAGTGGCAAAAATTGTGAAAATAGCAGATCTACAAGCTCACAAAGCTTCGCATTGTGTGGCATTGTGAGCTTGTAGATCTGCTATTTTCACAATTTGTATCTATGGAACCAAGTCAAACTAAATAATGCCTCAACTCCTACATTCCAAGTGCTTGTCAGGGGGGGGGGGGGTCCCCAGTTCAATTATGATTATTGTGGGGGTCCCCAGTTCAAATTTGATTATTTTGGACGGCCTGAAAACGTTGAGAATAACTGATCTAGAGCAGTGTTGATCATTCATATCTTTTATTTACATTGATTTGGATTTTAATACAGTTTAAATTGATCAATTGATTTTACTTTAAAAAAATGAGGAATATATAGGAATATTATTTTAAAATGTCAGTTTTGTTTGACATCACACATTATACATTATAATAAACAATCAAACTGGGCAGTTTTTTTGCCTGCCTATTTGTTTGGTGGAAAGTTGTTCTTGATCATGAAGTTGATTAAAAAAAGTAATTAAAAAAAGTAGTGTCGATGTAGCTAGCTACTTTTGCCATGTAGCTTGTAGTGTAGCTTACTACATTTCTCTGACGATAGCTTCCGTTGTAGTTGAGCTACATTTAATCGAGAGTAACCGGTAGTGTAGCTTGCTACATTTTCCAAGTAGCTTGCCCATCACTGGACATAAGTCTGTCTCTATATTTGCACATAGCCAAACGCAATAATATTAGGCTTGTCATGCAGGATGGGAAATAATAAAGTTATTTTGAGGAGAAGTAGAACTTAGAAGTCACACTTGAAGTTGAACATGAGGGAGAGGGTCCCTCTACAGCAGGGGTCTTCAACAGGGGGGTCCGGGACCCCTAGGGGGTCCTCAGAGTTACTACAGGGGGTCCACCAAATCTTTGTGTGATATGATTCTTTTTTTTTTTTTTTTTTACCTTAACCACTTGAACCCTAGCATCCTTTTTTCTGAGAACCACAATTTTATACAATATAGAGGGGGGTCCCTGCTTCATCTCTCTCTCAGCTAGGGGGTCCTTGGCCTGAAAATGTTGAAGACCCCTGCTCTGCAGGGCATTACTTGATATCTAGGCTGCACGGACAGACACAAGAATCACAGCTGCCATTAATTAGTGCTGTTCAGTGTTGATTGCCTAGTGCATTGGTTCTCAAAGTGGGGTCCGGGGACCCCCAGGGGTACTTGAGGGGGTTCCAGGGGGTCCCCAGCTAAATGATGGACAGGAACCAAATGGACCCTCATGGGTCTGTAACTCTGAGAGTGTACAAATGGAACCAAATGGACCCTAACGGGTCCATTTGGTTCCATTTGTACACTCTCAGAGTTAAATTAACATTGATTTTACAATATGAATTGGGGTCCCAGACGTATAAATACCATTAAATGGGGGTCCGTAGCCCTAATGCATGTCAAACTGGGGGTCCTTGAAATTAAAATGGTTGAGAATCACTGCTAGAGAGCCGTAAAAATCTTCTCTTATGGGGTCCCTGGCATATCTTTTTCAAATGGGGGTCTGCGGGGTAATAAGTGTCAATTAGGGGGTCCTTGACATGAAAAAGTTTGAGAACCACTGGCCTAGCGGTCAAATTGGGGTCAACGAGCCATCGTTAACTTGCTCTGAAGTTGGGCTGTAAAGTTGCGCAGCACTCTCACTCTCTCTTTCTCCCTCTCTCTTTCTCCCTCTCTCTTTCTCTCTCTCTCTCTACGTGTCTGTGTGTGTGAGAGGAGGGGGGGGAGTTTAGCAGAAGCTCGCACTGGCCTGAGACAGAGAGAGAATACTTCTCCATACGGCTGTGTTTTACCCAGATTTGTCATGTTTTCTGCACTATGCCTTGTAATCCGCGGACGGCTTTGAAATCCGCGGTAATTTCCGCGATCGCGGAATCGCGGATTCCTGGGGGGACTAAGTAATATATAGTAATATATATATAGATAGTAATATATTACCTATAGTAATATACAGATGTGCCATTTCAAAACTTCAAATGTCCTGCCATCGGCAAGACAGTACATTTTCAGGGGATTCCCAGGGCAATAAGAGGGACAAAGAAGGGCATTTAAAATGCTGAATTGTTT
The DNA here is from genome assembly GCF_963454915.1 of Gymnoscopelus microlampas. NCBI lineage: Eukaryota > Metazoa > Chordata > Actinopteri > Myctophiformes > Myctophidae > Gymnoscopelus > Gymnoscopelus microlampas. Next base: position 46,662,413 of record NC_139959.1, on the reverse strand, counting down.
TGATGATCACTGCTTTTATGATGCTAATTAATTTGAGCAACTGGCCAAGGACCTCTTCAAATCACCTTTCGCCTCATAATGAGTCTGACACCTTCTTCAACACACATTCTTTTGTTCTCATGTATATGGATGTCTGTTGAAGGGAAAAACGGGGGTGTGTAGTGACAACTTCTTTTCAGGGGCAAAACAGTGCATTTTTAATGGCAGAACAGGGAGGAAAAAAATGCATTTTCAGGGCACTTTCAGGGAAAGGACAGTAACGTGTGAAGTTTTGAAGTGGCACATCTGTATATAGATAGTAATATATTACCTGTATTCTATAGTAATATATATAGGTAGTAATCTATTACCTGTATTCTAGATCTTGCCAGGTAAACATTACTCTTCCACTCGCTCTTCATTCGGCGGTATTGAGCAGACTTGGAGTGACGACCTTGGTGACCTCCAGACGTCCAGTCGCCCGGCAACAGAGAGATGACCCCTGGGACGACCCCTACGATTGACCCCACCGACCCCTGGCACCTGGGAGCCACGCTGGTCAGGTACGTTCTGAAAGGGTTAAATTATAACTTTATTAAAACTATTCCTGATGAAGTACTGTCTGAAAGGGTTAAATATAATAATAATTAAGTGTGCCTGCCATGTTAATGGCATGGGCACACTTATTGAGATCCGCCGGATTTATTAATACATCACGCACCAAAATTCGGTCGTCCGTAACAGCCGCACGGTTTACACTACCGCCGCAATATATACATCAAAACGTGCGGCTTGGCCGGGAGTAGTGTGCTCGGAAACGATTTTCCGTCACGCGTTACCATGGCGACGTTATTAGCAAAAAACAGCTAAACTCCGCCCCTTTTGGCCGCACGTACCGCGCAAAACGCTTCTCCTCCCACACGGTTTACTCGTTAGTCGCAATGTATATATCAAAACGTGCGGGACGACCGCCCCACTTACCGCATTACTTTTTTCGCCGTTTCGCGCTACCACGCCCACGTTATTAGCAAAAACATGTAACCGCGCCCCCTTTTCAGTCCCAAATTCAGACTCATTCTCACTTGCTGTACTCTTCGTCATCCTCCCCCATTCACACCCATGTTAACCATCATCATCCTCACTCCCCCATTCACTCCCATGTTAACGGTTACGGGGAGGCGGGGAAACCACCCAGAGACTCTAGGGCTCCTGCTATAATCCATGTGGCAGCTGTAACCACCAATGAGCTTCGTGTGTTGAAGCTCCGCCCCCTCTGCCTTCCTATTGGCCGGGCTTTAAATGGCCGTAACTTCTGTTTGCAGCATGGTACCGCCCCCAAACTTTGTTGTGGACTTTATTTTTTTCCGAACTTTTTTTTTTTCCGAATTTTTTTTTTTTCCGACATTTTTTTTTTTTTTTGATTTTTTTTTTTTTACACCAAAACACTTTTTGAAGGGTATGCAACTCGATGGTCCAACCCGGACTTGGACCTCTTCACTTCCGGTATCAAAAGTGCCCAAAATGATCTGAAATTTCACCTACCCCCCCTAAATTAGGGTATGCGAACACAACCGTCACAACAGGAAGTGGATATATCACTTCCGGTTTGGAAAAGTGCCCGAAATGCTCCGAAACTTCGCCTACCCCCAATAAATGGGGGACTGCAAACAATAGTACAATGGGCACTTTCTGCGTCAGACCTTCAGAAGTGGGCGAAACAAGCACTCAAACCCATTTAAGTAATTGTTTATATATTTTAAAAAATGATTTTAAAAAATTGAAACGTTGTTTTAGATGCTCATTTTTACCTTCAATTTTTCTGTTTTTTATTTTCCCTTTTTTGACTTTCGGTTTATTTTTTATTAATTTTTGAAACATTATTTTGCTGTTTTTTTTCTTTACTTTTTTGGCCGCCCGAGGGGATCAAAATGCTACTCCTCCCACAAGGTTGACACGGCCCCGCCAATGTATACATCAAAACGTGCGGGACGACCGGCCCACTTACCGCATTACTTTTTACACCGTTTCGCGGTACCACGGCGACAAAACCCCCAGCCAACGCAGGCACACTTAAATTTTCGTAGGAAATTTGTTTCTAGTGACTTTATTAAAACTATTCCTGATGAAGTAAAAACGTAAACGTAAAAAGTTAAAAACGTAAAAACGTAAAAAACGTAAAAAAAACGTAATACAAAACGTAAAAAAACGTAAAAACGTAAAAAGTTAAAAATGTAAAAAATGTAAAAAGAAACGTTAAAAAAACGTTTAAAGAACGTAACAAATTTTAAAAAAACTAAAAAAATGTAAAAAAAAACGTAAAAAAAAGTTAAAAAAAAACTATTGTCACGGACGACGCGTTTGTGCGTCATCGTCATCAACAGAGTATTTATATCAATAGTAATATAGTATTCATATCAGTAGTAATAGAGTATTAATACCTCTTGTTGACGTATACTTTAGCTTCGGTCCTTGCGGATCCGGTGGGGTTGAACGCCAGCGGCCATTCCATCAGCGGGTTCCGACCAAAACGAAACGTGTAGCGGTCACATGACTCCACGCCCGGCAGCTGCACAAACACACACACACACAGACACACAGACACACACACACACACACACACACACACACACACACACACACAGTTTATTGTCTGTCCCGAAGCTTTATCATTGAGGGGCCACTAATAAACACACACTTCCACCCATAGGGGGCGAAAAACACATTCTACAAATGTCACTGTTGTTGTACCAAATTAAGTACAAAATGGCGCGCTCGCGCGTGTGTGCGCGTGCGCGTGTGCGTCTGTCTGTCTGTCTGTGTGTCTGTGTGTGTGTCTGTGTGTGTGTGTGTGTCTGTGTGTGTCTGTCTGTCTGTCTGTCTGTCTGTCTGTGTCTCTGTCTGTCTGTGTGTGTCTCTGTCTGTCTGTCTGTCT
>NC_139959.1:46649502-46657002 GCF_963454915.1 Gymnoscopelus microlampas | reverse complement strand
CGTTTACCTTTAATTACCATACATTGGCCCCTCCCCCCCACCCACCTGTTGCCATGGCGCATGCTCCAGTAGATGCGGTTGGCCTGGTAACCGACGGGGTAGATCGCCGATTGGCTGTGGAAGGAGGCCAGCTGGTGTGGGAGGAGCCGGCCCACGGCGCGGAACAACAGGCTGCCCACGCGGAACGTGTGACGCCTATCCGACCTGTCAATCATTCATCATCATTATTATTACCATCAGTGGTGGAAAAAGTACTCAAATTCTTTACTTAAGTAAAAGTACCAATACTGCAATATAAAAATACTCAGTTACAAGTAAAAGTCCAGAATTAAAAATTTACTTGAGTAAAAGTACAAAAGTATTGGCATCAAAATGTAATTAAAGTACCAAAAGTAAAAGTACTAAATATTTGAAAATAGCCTAGGTATAAAATAGGTTTAAAGTGGTTAATGTATGTTTTATAATCTAATCATTTACATCTGAAAAGTAACTAAAGTTTTCAAGTAAATGTAGTGGAGTAAAAGTACAATATTTGCCTCTGAGATGTAGTGGAGTAGAAGTAAGAGTACTGGAAATTGGAAATACTCAAGTAAAGTACAAATACCTCAAAATGTTACTTAAGTACAGTACTTAAGTAAATGTACTTAGTTACTTTCCACCACTGATTACTATTAGCGCTGAAGCTATGTGTGAAGCTAAGTGTGTTTACATAGACACTGCATTGAAACTTGAAGCTATGTGTGAAGCTAAGTGTGTTTACATAGACACTGCATTGAAACTTGAAGCTAGTCATTAGCACTATAGCTATATGTGAAGCTAAATGTGTTTACATAGACACTGCATTGAAACTTGAAGCTAATCATTAGCGCTGAAGCTATTTGTGAAGCTAAATGCTAAGCTAAATGCTAAATGCTAAGCTAAATGATAAATGCTAAGCTAAATGCTAAATGCTAAGCTAAATGCTAAGCTAAATGCTAAATGCTAAATGCTAAGCTAAATGCTAAATGTTTTTAAATAGAAACTGCATTGAACCTTGAAGCTAATCAAAGTGTATAGTTAAGTTAAGTTAACTGTAATAACAGACCTTTGGACCACGGCAGTGTATATATATATATATATAGTTATAGTATAGACACTGCATTGAAACTAATCAAAGTGTATAGTTAAGTTAAGTTAACTGTAATAACAGACCTTTGGACCACGGCAGCGATCTGCCGCGCTTCGTCTCGCTGGACGAACACGCGGCGCAGCACGCTAAAGCTACGCAGCTCGCTGTCATAGGGGTCGGAGGTCACAGAGGGGGGAGGGGCAGCACCCCCCAGCGGAGAGGAGGGGGAGGAGGGGCCAGACGACGTCCTGGGCTTATGAAGAGGACACAGCATGGTCTTATCCTGAAAAACACAATACAAAATATAATTATCTTCATAACGTGGTCTTATCTTATCATGAAATATAAAAGTAAATACAAATAAAATATAAATGTTTATATAACATGATCTTATTCTGAAACATAAATAACATGTTTTATACCAGTGGTCCTCAAACTTTTTCATGTCAAGGACCACCAAAATGATATGTATTTGGCCGTGGACCCCCATCTAAAATATTTTGTTCCATGGACCCCCCAGAAGCAAAGATTTGAGCAACAAATGTTCACTTAAAAAATATATATATATTCAAAGATAAAAATAGCAGATCTACAAGCTCATAGCGTGGCACTTGGTGCCGCGCTATTTCCCGCCTATTCAAAGGCGTTTTCCCGCCTATTCCCGCCTATTCAAAGGCGTTTTCCCGCCTATTCAAAGGCTAAAATAGCAAAAATAGCAGATCTACAAGCTCAAAACGCGTCGCGCTGCGACACGTTTTGAGCTTGTAGATCGGCTATTTTTGCCATTTTCCTGGCCATAGATCCAGTAGAATAAACACAGTATGTGTTCTTTAAAGAACAGGTGAGGTAGTGTATTACCTTAAAGAACATGCATCGGGCATGTAAAGCACAGGTGAAGTGGTAGGTCTATTATCTTAAAGAACAGGTGAGGTGGTGTATTACCTTAAAGAACATGCATCGGGCATGTAAAGCACAGGTGAAGTGGTAGGTCTATTATCTTAAAGAACAGGTGAGGTGGTGTATTACCTTAAAGAACATGCATCGGGCGTGTAGAGCGCAGTGAAGTGGTAGGTGTATTATCTTAAAGAACAGGTGAGGTGGTGTATTACCTTAAAGAACATGCATCGGGCGTGTAGAGCGCAGGTGAAGTGGTAGGTGTATTATCTTAAAGAACATGTGAGGTAGTGTATTACCTTAAAGAACATGCATCGGGCGTGTAGAGCACAGGTGAAGTGGTATGTGTATTATCTTAAAGAACAGGTGAGGTGGTGTATTACCTTAAAGAACATGCATCGGGCGTGTAAAGCACAGGTGAAGTGGTAGGTGTATTATCTTAAAGAACAGGTGAGGTGGTGTATTACCTTAAAGAACATGCATCGAGCATGTAAAGCGCAGGTGAAGTGGTAGGTCTATTATCTTAAAGAACAGGTGAGGTGGTATATTACCTTAAAGAACATGTGAGGTAGTGTATTACCTTAAAGAACATGCATCGGGCGTGTAAAGCGCAGGTGAAGTGGTAGGTGTATTATCTTAAAGAACAGGTGAAGTGGTGTATTACCTTAAAGAACATGCATCGGGCATGTAAAGCACAGGTGAAGTGGTAGGTGTTGGTGCATCTCAGTCTCTGACATCCGCTCGTGGCGCCCGTCCTCTGACACTGGACGCAGCGCACCGACAGGCCGCGCCTCAGCGCCAGCTCCACGTTTATCAGCGCTCCCGCCTGAGTCTCATAGACCTCGCTGGACCACAGGGCGCAGTTCAGGTGGACCTGGACGGACAGACAGACAGACAGACAGACAGACAGACAGACAGACAGACAGACAGACAGACAGACAGGAGAGTTACTAGGTCTTTACGTCTTTCCACACAGACATCCTTTGTTTGTAAGTTACTATAAACCAGTATAAACCAGTACTGACAGACACACAGACTAACCCATAGAACCAGTAGAATAAACCAGTAAGAACCAGTAGAATAAACCAGTAAGAACCAGTAGAATAAACCAGTAAGAACCAGTAGAATAAACCAAGGCTGCAACTAACGATTAATTTCATAATCGATGAATCGGTCGATTATCTTAACGATTAATCGATTAATCGGATTATCGCACTTATTAAGCAATTACCTTATCATTTTGATTTTAGGTTGTTTTAGGCATGTTCAATCTAACAATAAAGACAATACAGATGAATAATTCATTTAAAAGTACATGTTGTACAATTTTGCTCAGCTATTGATTAGGCTACTACCTATAAAATATATAAATACATATCAAAATAAATAAAAGCCACCTCGTGGTAGCTTTTCTCTTCTTCTGACTGCTTGATTTGATTTAAAAAACAACATATTGTAGGCTAAAGGGTAACAGTACAATACTATACAAATGCAAATGTTTCATTAAAAAAAAGGGGATACAGGATAGGTGGGCACTTAACGGTCTTAAGTAATGTAAAGTATACTTGATGTGAACATGCATGGTACATCATAAGTAATGTAAAGTATACTTGATGTGAACACGCATGGTACATCATAAGTAATGTAAAGTATACTTGATGTGAACATGCATGGTACATCATAAGTAATGTAAAGTATACTTGATGTGAACATGCATGGTACATCATAAGTAATGTAAAGTATACTTGATGTGAACACGCATGGTACATCATAAGTAATGTAAAGTATACTTGATGTGAACATGCATGGTACATCATAAGTAATGTAAAGTATACTTGATGTGAACACGCATGGTACATCATAAGTAATGTAAAGTATACTTGATGTGAACACGCATGGTACATCATAAGTAATGTAAAGTATACTTGATGTGAACACGCATGGTACATCATAAGTAATGTAAAGTATACTTGATGTGAACATGCATGGTACATCATAAGTAATGTAAAGTATACTTGATGTGAACACGCATGGTACATCATAAGTAATGTAAAGTATACTTGATGTGAACACGCATGGTACATCATACGTAATGTAAAGTATACTTGATGTGAACATGCATGGTACATCATAAGTAATGTAAAGTATACTTGATGTGAACATGCATGGTACATCATAAGTAATGTAAAGTATACTTGATGTGAACATGCATGGTACATCATAAGTAATGTAAAGTATACTTGATGTGAACACGCATGGTACATCATAAGTAATGTAAAGTATACTTGATGTGAACATGCATGGTACATCATAAGTAATGTAAAGTATACTTGATGTGAACACGCATGGTACATCATAAGTAATGTAAAGTATACTTGATGTGAACATGCATGGTACATCATAAGTAATGTAAAGTATACTTGATGTGAACACGCATGGTACATCATAAGTAATGTAAAGTATACTTGATGTGAACATGCATGGTACATCATAAGTAATGTAAAGTATACTTGATGTGAACACGCATGGTACATCATAAGTAATGTAAAGTATACTTGATGTGAACACGCATGGTACATCATAAGTAATGTAAAGTATACTTGATGTGAACATGCATGGTACATCATAAGTAATGTAAAGTATACTTGATGTGAACATGCATGGTACATCATAAGTAATGTAAAGTATACTTGATGTGAACATGCATGGTACATCATAAGTAATGTAAAGTATACTTGATGTGAACACGCATGGTACATCATAAGTAATGTAAAGTATACTTGATGTGAACACGCATGGTACATCATAAGTAATGTAAAGTATACTTGATGTGAACACGCATGGTACATCATAAGTAATGTAAAGTATACTTGATGTGAACACGCATGGTACATCATAAGTAATGTAAAGTATACTTGATGTGAACATGCATGGTACATCATAAGTAATGTAAAGTATACTTGATGTGAACACGCATGGTACATCATAAGTAATGTAAAGTATACTTGATGTGAACACGCATGGTACATCATAAGTAATGTAAAGTATACTTGATGTGAACATGCATGGTACATCATAAGTAATGTAAAGTATACTTGATGTGAACATGCATGGTACATCATAAGTAATGTAAAGTATACTTGATGTGAACATGCATGGTACATCATAAGTAATGTAAAGTATACTTGATGTGAACACGCATGGTACATCATAAGTAATGTAAAGTATACTTGATGTGAACATGCATGGTACATCATAAGTAATGTAAAGTATACTTGATGTGAACACGCATGGTACATCATAAGTAATGTAAAGTATACTTGATGTGAACACGCATGGTACATCATAAGTAATGTAAAGTATACTTGATGTGAACACGCATGGTACATCATTATCAGACTTAATGTTATCCTTCAACTTTTTGTTTATGCCCCAAAACGACTGGATATATAGGTTTATTATCAATTTGTAGTTTTGTAATATTAGACCTTAATTGTCGAATGTTTAAGCATATTCTAATCATGTATACTTTACTTTACATTTTCTCATTTATTTATTTTTACATTTTGGATAAGATAGCCAATTTTACATTGAATTAATTATTATATTAATGATATTCCATTATCGATTAATCGATTATCGATTAATCGATTATCAAAATAGTTGGCAATTAGTTGTTGCAGCCTTAGAATAAACCAGTAAGAACCAGTAGAATAAACCAGTATAAACCAGTACAGACAGACACACAGACTGACCCATAGATCCAGTATAAACCAGTATGAACCAGTATAAACCAGTATGAACCAGTATAAACCAGTATAAACCAGTACTGACAGACACACAGACTAACCCATAGAACCAGTATGAACCAGTAATAAACCAGTATAAACCAGTATAAACCAGTAGAATAAACCAGTACTGACCCATAGGTCCAGGTCCAGGTTCAGAAGTCTGGCCGGTCCGTCCGTCTGTCCGTCTCCCTGCTGGTGGCAGAAGCAGCAGCGTCGCTGGTCTCTAGGCAACGGCTCCGGTCGTAGACACGCCCCCAACTTCCTCAGCAACGAGTCTATTTCCTCCTCCGTCGGCATGGAAACGGCCTCGTTCACCACGCCATGCCCCCTGGGTAACGTAAAGAGGAAACTACCCAATGAGAAACGGGCTAGTACCGTCTGAATACCATCTACACACACATATATCAGTAGAAACCAAGCTAACATGCTAACCTAGGCAGGGCGATGCTAACGGTGTGATGCTAACATGCTAACATGGGCAGGGTGATGCTAACGGCGTGACGCTAACATGCTAACCTGGGCAGGGTGATGCTAACGGCGTGACGCTAACATGCTAACCTGGGCAGGGTGATGCCAACAGTGTGACGCTAACACGGTCTAGATGTTTAAACGTTAACGTAAAAACGTAAAAAACAACGTAAAAAAAAAACAACGTAAAAAAAACGTAAAAAAAAAACAACGTAAAAAAAAAACAACGTAAAAAAACAAACAACGTAAAAAAAAAACTAAAAAAAAACGTATAAAAAAAACGTAAACAAAAACGTAAAAAAAACGTTTAAAAAAAACAAAACAAAAAAACGTATAAAAAAAACGTTAAAAAAAAACGTAAACGTAGATGCATCACCTGGGCAGGGTGATGCTAACGTGCTAACCTGGGCAGGGTGATGCTAATGTTCCAGCGGCGCCAATCAGAGCACTTCATTCTCTTCCCGTGGCGCGACGACGACGACGACGTTAACTCCTCCCCTCCGGGCACCGCACGGGGGCGGGGCTTCAGCTTCACCGTCACCTGTCAATCAATTAACCCATTAACTCATTCTGTGCCACAATCCGTTAAATCCGTCATAAAAAAAAACAATTTAAAAAAATATATATATATATATATATATATTTTTTTTTTTGTTGGGAAAAACATGTTCAGAACCCAAGATATGATGATTTGAAGATTTGCTGCTCCATCCACTCCTTGTTTAACCTATAACTTAAAAAGGCTGTATCTCGCTTCCTAAGCACTTTTTTTTTTTACAATGAATTTTGGCTGTGGCACTCAGAGCCAAAATTCCATAAATAAGCTCGGCACTGAATGAGTTAAGACCTGGAACTGTGTCATTTTTAGATTTGAACTAAAACGCATTATTTTACACTTTGGGCTATTCAAAAATAGCAGATCTACAAGCTCACACGAATGGAAAAGGTTGATTTTTAACCCATTGAGACCTGGAACTGTCTCATTTTTAGATTTGAGCTTATTTTACACTTTGGGCTATTCAAAAATAGCAGATCTCGGTGCCGCGCTACGAGCTTGTAGATCTGCTATTTTTGAAAAATCGTGAAAATGTGTTCAAATCTTTGAAATATATATATTTTTAAAGCGAACATTTTTAACTCAAATCTTTGCTTCTGGGGGGTCCCTGGAACAACATATTTTGATGGGGGTCCGCGGTCAAATACATATAATATTGGGGGTCCTTGACGTGAAAGAGATTG
>NC_139959.1:46609502-46644502 GCF_963454915.1 Gymnoscopelus microlampas | reverse complement strand
CGGGCCTTATCCTGACAAAAGTGTCATCTTTCCATGGGGGCAGTGTTGCTGCTTGGAGCATACATGTGCCACTTCAAAACTTCACAAGTTACTGTTCTTTCCCTGAAAATGCATTTTTTCCTCCCTGTTCTGCCCTTAAAAATGCACTGTTTTGCCCCTGAAAAGAAGTTGTCACTACACACCCCCCTTCAACAGACATCCATATACATGAGAACAAAAGAATGTGTGTTGAAGAAGGTGTCAGACTCATTATGAGGCGAAAGGTGATTTGAAGAGGTCCTTGACCAGTTGCTCAAATTAATTAGCATCATAAAAGCAGTGATCATCAAAACAATTCAGCATTTTAAATGCCCTTCTTTGTCCCTCTTATTGCCCTGGGAATCCCCTGAAAATGTACTGTCTTGCCGATGGCAGGACATTTGTAGTTTTGAAATGGCACATCTGTATACACAAACTCAACAAAGTTGCAGAACCCATGTTCAGGTGCCGGTCACTCACCTGTGACTGTCACACACCTGAAGCCCATTGAATGTCATGAATGTCACAACATTGAATGTCAGCAGAAAAGTCTAACAGGCCATTTTGGCACGTTTTTGCTCGGCGCTACCCACACGTTTGCCTGTGTTGCTCATTCCACGAATGCCCGATGCTTACAAGCTGTACCTTGTTGTAAAGGTGACTAATAAGCGATAAAAATGATATGTAACACTTTACTGATTGGTATTAGTAAAGGGGAGATATAACGGCCCCAAATTCAAGTTTCCTTACATTTTGTGAGAGGTTTATGTGTAGTGGTAAGGTAGTGTTGGAAAAAGTACTCAAATTATTTACTTAAGTAAAAGTACCAATACTGCAATATGAAAATACTCAGTTACAGGTAAAAGTTCAGAATTAAAAATTTACTTGAGTAAAAGTACAAAAGTATTGGCATCAAAATGTACTTTAGGTACCAAAAGTAAAAGCACTAAATATTTTGAAAATAGCCGATCTACAAGCTCACAACGCGTCGCATAGCGACGCGTTGTGAGCTTGTAGATCTGCTATTTTCAAATAGCCTAGGTATAAAATAGGTTTAAAGTGGTTAATGTATGTTGTATAATGTAATAATTTACATCTGAAAAGTAACTAGTAACTAAAGTTTTCAAGTAAATGTAGTGGACTTAAAAGTACAATATTCGCCTCTGAGATGTAGTGGAGTAGAAGTAAAAAGTGCTGGGAAACTAACCCTAGTAAAGTACAAATACCTCAAAATGTTACTTAAGTATAGTACTTAAGTAAATGTACTTAGTTACTTTCCACCACTGTAGTACTGGTAGGTTGAACTGGTATATATCTAGATGTATTTATGTATATATGAGTACCTGCAGTACTGGTGTTGCGCCACTAGGTTGAACCGGTATCCTCACGGCCGCCAGAAGGTCCAGGTTGCTGGTCGTCACATGGTACGGTGGGGGAACAGGAACGGACAGTAACCGTGACAACGCCGTCAACACCGCCGGAATGTTCTGTAAACAAACACATCATCGCCGTAACGACACGTTATCACCATGGCAACACACTATGCATCCATCAACATGCTCTTATCACCATGGCAACGTTATCACCATGGCAACACACTATGCATCCATGCATCACCGTGCTCTTATGCGGGAGTCGGTCGCTAGGGCAACAGTTTCAGCAGAGATCTGCAGCGTCTGGTCTCCTCCAAACCACCTTAAAGGGACATTTTGTTTTTTTTGCTACAAAATGTTTTTTTCTTTTTTTTTTAATGTTTTTTTAAAAAATGTCCCTTTTTTTTTTTTTTTTAAGGGACATTTTGTTTTTTCACAAACAAGTATTATATTTTAGCTTGTAATTAAAGTAAATAAATGAAGAGTGTTATTTTTTTTTTCATTTACTGCTTTCTATAGTTTTAGCAATTTTCGCGATATTTTTTACGTGGGCGGGGGCATTCTGTCCGGTGGCTAAATATGTATTTTTATTACACAATAACTCTTTATTATTAACTCATTCACTGCCAGAATTATTTCTGGCCGCGTTTGAACACTGCCATATTTTTCATAAAAAAAAAAAAAGTACCCAGGAGCCGAGATACAGAATGTTAAAGTTTTAAGTTAACAAGGATGTGGATGGGAGTCTAGATCTTCGAAAAATCTATGGGTAAAAAAAAAAAAAAAAATCTAAAAAAAAAATATATATATATATATATATATATATATTTTTTTTTTAAAGTCGTTTTAGTCGTACTTGGCAGGGAATGAGTTAATTACAGTAGCTCTTCTAGCCCCCAATAACTCACATCTGGCCATCAAAGACCATGGGACACATGGGATTGTGTAAAAGACATATTTAGCCACTGTAAAAAAAGATTGCGAAAATTGCAAAAACTATAGAAAGCAGTAAATGAAAAAAGAAATTACACTCATTTTTCATTTACTTTAATTACAAGCTAAAATATAAACCTTGGTTGTAAAAAAACAAAGTTGTCCTTTAACTCATATACTGCCTAGAACGACTAAAACGACTTCTGTCCATAAGCCATGCCTGCCAAGAACGACTAAAACGACTTTTTAAAAAATTAAAAATTTTTTTTTTTTTTTTTTTTTTTTTAAGATTTTTTTTTTTTTTTTGGACCCAAAGACCAAGGAGATATGATTTTTCGAAGATATAGACTCCCATCCACTTCCTTGTTAACTTAAAACTTAAAAATTCTTTATCTCGGCTCCTGAGTAGTTTTTTTTTTCAATGAAAAATCTTGGCGGTGTTCAAACGGGCCAGAAATAATTCTGGCAGTGAATGAGTTAAAGGGACATTTCGCCGATTTTGCAACCAGAATCTCAGGGACGTGCACAGATAGACTCTAGGTGGTGCTAGAGCAACCTGCCCTTTGCCCTCTTGACCAGAAGTGCCCTTTTGAAAAAAAAAAAAAAAAAACTTTTTTTTTTTCACTTCAGTTTACAGCAGGGGTCTTCAACAGGGGGTCCGGGGGATCTTTATGTGATATGATTTTTCTTTTTTACCATAACCACTCAAAACCTAGCATTACTTTTCTGAGGAGAACTTTAGCCAAAAATAGCCGATCTACAAGCTAAGCTTGTAGATCGGCTATTTTTGGCAAAGAGGTATAGGTGTATAGAGAGAAAAAAGAGCAGACCAAGTAAACACAAAAAAAAGTATAATTTACTTGAGCACCTGCCCCTCAAAATGCCTGTGCGCGCCACTGAACCAGATCTTATTTTAATGAAGTTTAGGACTCAAGAAACGAGATCCTGTTTTTTGTTGTTGTTGTGTATAATCTGTGTTTTTAGATATCTAGAAATCTTCGAATATCCTCGTGACGTTATTTAACGTCACGACCATATACGGTCTCATTCCTTTCCGCAAAATTCTGCTGAATTCAGCGGTTTTCGCCCAAAACCGCAAAAAGAGCGAAATTTTCGCCCAAAACCGCAAAAAAACGTGAAATTTTCACCCAAAACCGCAAAAAATGCTGTTGGTTGGTCCAAACCTTGAACCGTCTTGGACTCCACCCCCATAGAGCAGTGGTTCTCAACCTGGGGGTCGCGAACCCCAGGGGGGTCGCCAAATAATTTGGGGGGGTCGCCAGATTTTTTGGTGAATGTGAAAAAAAAATGGAGATTTTTATTTTTATTTTTTTTAACAAAATATTTTTTTTATGTTATTATTAATTCATGTTTTATCAGTTAATTTACTGAATTTACCCACTTTTTGCAAAAGAAATGTTTTGATAATAAGCAATTATCAAATAACCTATTATAATTAAATAACCTAACCGTGTACTCAGGAATCTGGACAATCCTGCCATGCAGAGTCCACAAGGAAAATACCTTCAACAAATAGCTCACATGGAACTTTAGTTTCCTAGACATGTATTAACAGAACAAAATCCTTAAAATAAACTTTCTTTCAAATAAAGATGGCGAATGCAACAATTCTTTAATCTGCTTTTTTATGTCAAGACGCCTTGATTGGAAGCATTTTACTGAAGTCCCAACGGAGAAGTCCTCCGCTAACCCTATCCTAAAACCGAAATAAAGTAACCAAAAACCGGGAAAAAACAAACCCAATCGCGCGCGCGAACGGGACCACCCGCGTGCGAATCTTTGTGTGATAGGATTTATTTTTTTATACATTAACCACTTGAACCCTAGAATTCCTTTTCTGAGGGGAACATTAGCCGAAAATAGCCGATCTACAAGCTCTCAACGACTCGCAGCGCGAGGCGTTGAGAGCTTGCTATAGGTGTAGAGGGAAGTGTAGAGGGAAAAAGAGGCTATAGGTGTAGAGGGAAAGAAGAGGCTACATGTGTAGAGGGAAAGAAGAGGCTATAGGTGTAGAGGGAAAGAAGAGGCTATAGGTGTAGAGGGAAAGAAGAGGCTATAGGTGTAGAGGGAAATAAGAGGCTATAGGTGAGGGGAAAAAAGAGGCTACGGGTGTAGAGGGAAAGAAGAGGCTATAGGTGTAGAGGAAATAAGAGGCTATAGGTGTAGAGGGGAAAAGAGGCTATAGGTGTAGAGGAAAAAGAGGCTATAGGTGTAGAGGGAAAAGAGGCTATAGGTGTAGAGGGAAAAGAGGCTATAGGTGGGAAAAGAGGCTACAGGTGAAAAAAAAAGAGGCTATAGGTGTAGAGGGAAAGAAGAGGCTACATGTGTAGAGGGAAAGAAGAGGCTATAGGTGTAGAGGAAAAGAAGATGCTATAGGTGTAGAGGGAAAATAGGCTATAGGTGTAGAGGGAAAGAAGAGGCTACAGGTGTAGAGGGAAAAGAGGTTATAGGTGTAGAGGGAAAGAAGAGGCTATAGGTGTAGAGGGAAAAGAGGCTATAGGTGTAGAGGGAAAGAAGAGGCTATAGGTGTAGAGGGAAAATAGGTTATAGGTGTAGAGGGAAAAAATAGGCTACATGTGTAGATGGAAAGAAGAGGCTATAGGTGTATAGGGAAAGAAGAGGCTATAGGTGTAGAGGGAAAGAAGAGGCTACAAGTGAAGAGGGAAAAAAGAGGCTGTATGTGTAGAGGGAAAGAAGAGGCTACATGTGTAGAGGGAAAGAAGAGGCTATAGGTGTAGAGGGAAAGAAGAGGCTGTAGGTGTAGAGGGAAAGAAGAGGCTACATGTGTAGAGGGAAAGAAGAGGCTATAGGTGTAGAGGGAAAGAAGAGGATGTAGGTATAGAGGGAAAGAAGAGGCTACATGTGTAGAGGGAAAGAAGAGGCTATAGGTGTAGAGGGAAAGAAGAGGCTATAGGTGTAGAGGGAAAGAAGAGGTTTAGGGTCGGTCACATGACCAGAGGTTAGGGTCGGTCACGTGACCAGAGGGTGAGAGTAAACGCTACGCTATCACCATGACAACCAGTGTTGTTGCCAGATTTTTGGCGAGAGAGACGTACCTGAGCGGCTACGGGGTTAAGGGTTATCGCTATGGAGACCAAACCACCGGCGTTGGAGCAGGAGGGCCGTCCCAGGGGATTAGGCTCCGCCTTTATTTCCTGTTTCACCGCAGAGGCTGAAAACACACACACACACACACACACACACACACACACACACACACACACACACACACACACACACACACACACACACACACACACACACACACACACACACACACACACACACACACACACACACACACACACACACAGTTATAGGTTAAACAAGTGGTTCTCAAACTTCTTCATGTCAAGGACCCCCAAATTGACACTTATTAGCCCGCGGACCCCCATAAGAGAAGATTTTTTACGGCCCCTCTAGCAGTGATTCTCAACCATTTTAATTTCAAGGACCCCCCAGTTTGACATAAATTAGGGCTACGGACCCCCATTTAATGGCATTTCTATTACTTGGACCGCAATTTATATTGTTAAATCTATGTCAATTTAACTCTGAGAGTGTACAAATGGAACCTACCCTGGAATGGAACCAAAATGGAACCAAATGGACCCGTTAGGGTCCATTTGGTTCCATTTGTACACTCTCAGAGTAACAGACCCATAAGGGTCCATTTTGTGCCTAATCTATCATTTAGCTGGGGACCCCCTGGAACTCCCTCAAGGACCCCTGGGGGTCCCCGGACCCCACTTTGAGAACCAATGGGTTAAACAAGGAGTGGATGGAGCTGCACATCTTCAGATATCTTGGGTTCTGTTTTTTTTATTTTTTCATGAGGTCTTAGACGCCATGGGGCGCACGGGGCGCTCAGGCCACGGGACGTCTTAGACGTCATGTTGCACTAAATTAGGGGTGTGCCGATACACTAATTTCACCAAACGATACGATACGATATGTGGCTCACAACTTCGATACGATTTCGATACGATACGCACTTTTTTTCATTACGAAAATATATGGGGGAGAAAAAAAGTAAATGCAAACAAATAATTCAGTTTTTGCATTATTCAGACATGCAAACTTGTAGCTTTTCAGCTACAATAGCCGTTTTGAATCCAAATAGGGCAATTATAGTGTGACACCTGACCCGAAAAAAAAAAACACAACATGTTGTCAACCTTTTCACCTCGTGGCTGTTTGCATGCCTGATTATAATGATTGTAAAAAAAAAAAAAAAAAAAACATATTTTTTTCCCCCAAAACGATACATATCGTCACGAAAACGTATCGCGATATATCGGCACACCCCTACACCAGTGGTTTTCAACCCTTTTCATGCCAAGGACCCCTAAATTGATATACATTTGGCCGCGGACCCCCATCTGAAAATGGTTTGTGCCAGGGACCCCAGAAGCAAAGATTTGAGTTAAAAACGTTCGCTTTTAAGGTTATGTATATTCAAAGATATGCACACATATTCAAGATTTTTCAAAGCTTGTATATCTTCTATTTTTTAAGTGGTTAAAATGATTGTGACGCTATGTTAACTTATTTTGCAGGGGACCCCCTGGTAGTCCCCGGACCACTGGTTGAGAACCATTGCCCTACACTAAATGAGTTAATGTATATATCATTTTTTCAAAGCGAACATTTTTAACTCATTATATAATAACTCATTCTAAGTCATTATATAATAACATAATATGTTTAGTGATCTACAATGTGTTTTCTTCCTATTCCTGTCCTCTCCTCTTCCTGGTGGTCGCACAAACACTGGGTTACACACCCAGACGTGGCGACACACCACTAATCTCATCTATCCCACTCTATCGACTCACGTCGAGCAAGTGGTAACAGGGGGGGGGGGGGGCTTTGGAACTGCCACTCGGCTGTGGTGGAAGCAAAGCAAAGTTTGTTGTTTACCCAGGGTGTCGGACTAAGCACGAAGCTTGTTTCCAGCCGGACCCTGCATGGAAGCCTTGCTCAAGGGCTATTCAGCGGTGATTCATGATTGATGTGATGAATTGGGGAATCGAACTAGGGACCTTCCGGTATCAAGGCCGCCCCTCTAACCACTAGGCCACCGCTGCCAGTATTGCTGCCTATATAAGCAGTGGTGGAAAGTAACTAAGTACATTTACTTAAGTACTGTAATTAAGTAACATTTTGAGGTATTTGTACTTTACTTGAGTATTTCCAATTTCCAATACTTTTACTTCTACTCCACTACATCTCAGAGGCAAATATTGTACTTTTACTCCACTACAATTACTTTAGTTTAGTTACTATTTACTTTTCAGATATAAACTATGATATAATGAAACATACATTAACCACTTTAAACCTATTTTATACCTAGGCTATTTGAAAATAGCAGATCTACAAGCTCACAACGCGTCGCATCGCGACGCGTTGTGAGCTTGTAGATCGGCTATTTTCAAATATTTAGTACTTTTACTTTTGGTACTTTAAGTACATTTTGATGCCAATACTTTTGTACTTTCACTCAAGTACATTTTGAATTCCGGACTTTTACTTGTAACAGAGTACTTCTACATTGCAGTATTGATACTTTTACTTAAGTAAAGAATTCAAGTACTTTTTCCACCACTGGGTGGAAGGCAAAGCTGCTTTCATCTCAGCCTACGCATCCTTGCTCTCCCTCAACGTCCTTGCTCTGACTGAGACTTGGATCCCACCAGAAAACACCGCTACGCCCGCGGCTCTGTCAGATGTGTACTCTTTTCTCTCACACTCCCAGAGCCGTGCGGACAGGTCCGTGGTGCCGGTCTGCTAATTTCCAGAAAATGGAAATACTCTCCTGTCTCACTGTCACAATTCTCTCCTTCCTTCTTTGAATTTGAATTTCTGTTCTGGCCCCACAGTGGTGGAATGAACTTCCCACTGATGTCAGGACAGCAGAGTCACTGATGTCAGGACAGCAGAGTCACTGATGTCAGGACAGCAGAGTCACTGATGTCAGGACAGCAGAGTCACTGATGTCAGGACAGCAGAGTCACTGATGTCAGGACAGCAGAGACACTGATGTCAGGGCAGCAGAGTCACTGACAGCAGAGTCACTGATGTCGGGACAGCAGAGTCACTGATGTCGGGACAGCAGAGTCACTGATGTCGGGACAGCAGAGTCACTGATGTCGGGACAGCAGAGACACTGATGTCGGGACAGCAGAGTCACTGATGTCGGGACAGCAGAGTCACTGATGTCGGGACAGCAGAGTCACTGATGTCAGGACAGCAGAGACACTGATGTCGGGACAGCAGAGTCACTGATGTCGGGACAGCAGAGTCACTGATGTCGGGACAGCAGAGACACTGATGTCGGGACAGCAGAGTCACTGATGTCGGGACAGCAGAGTCACTGATGTCGGGACAGCAGAGTCACTGATGTCGGGACAGCAGAGACACTGATGTCGGGACAGCAGAGTCACTGATGTCGGGACAGCAGAGTCACTGATGTCGGGACAGCAGAGTCACTGATGTCGGGACAGCAGAGACACTGATGTCGGGACAGCAGAGTCACTGATGTCAGGACAGCAGAGACACTGATGTCAGGACAGCAGAGTCACTCATCCCATCTTTCACCACAGGCTGAAAACCCACCTCTTCAGGAAACACTACTCTTCCTCTTTGCCTGGCCTACTTTTGTTTTATTGTTATATTGGATCTTGTTTAGTCGAAACACTTATTTGTTTTAGCTCTTGCTCACTTGATTTTGCTATTGTGTCTCATCTGTTTAAGAAAGTAGGAAGCTGATATATTGCACTTTTACCTATGCGCCAGGTATACTCTTGGTTGCTTGTTTTTGAAGAAAATGCACTTAAAGACGCACTGCAGTGACATTTTCGGTCATTTTATTTTGAAGGTTCAATTTGAAACTTCAATCGACTCTAAACCAATCAGAAGGTCCCATCCCTTCAGGCTATGGGACGTTGGATCTCAATCACTTCATCCGTGCGCAACAGGGATAGTGTTTGTTTACAAGTGAGAGAGAGACGGCCAGTGAAGCACGTTTGCTACTACCTGGCTTATTTCTAACCTATAATGTTTTCAGATACATATTTTAGTGTGCAGATGAAGTTTAAAATGAGTAATACACTCATCTTCAATGAGATTCAAAACAGAGTATCTCTGTAATTAAAATCAGCTGTGTTTGAAGAACGTGCAGCTATGGGAATCAAACAGGTGCATGTAATCAAGATTAATTTATATTCATGAAGGCTGCGTTATGTCATCACGCAGCACGTTTTCCTTTACAGGAAGTAATTAAGATTGGCTTTTTAGGGACTTTAGATATAGAAATACACAAAAATGTTTGTTTTTTCAATTTTTTTTGCATCTATTGTTGGGTATGCCCATATGATGACCACGGATATGCTCTAAAAGTGTGAAAAACATATTTTTCATTTCACTACACCTTTAAGACAAACTACTAATCACTTCTGGTGATTAGTAGTTTGTTGAATGCACTTATTGTAAGTCTCTTTGGATAAAAGCGTCTGCTAAATGACTGTAATGTAATCTAACTACTTCTAACTCATTCTAACTCAATTATAACTTATTACAACAAGTATTTACAACTAAGGTGTAAACGTAAGGTTTCTTAAGTCTGACCTTTGCCCCAGGCACAGGGCATTATGGGTATTGTAGGCGACGGGCAGGGGGAGGGGGCCCGGTGTTTGACGTTGAGGACGGTGTTGAACAGGTCAGGATATCTGCTGATCTCCAAGTCCTCCAAGTCGCTCTCTGGAGACGAAGACCTCACGATGCTGTCCGGACTGTCACTATCCCTGTGTGTGTACACACACACACACACACACACACACACACACACACACACACACACACACACACACACACACACACACACACACACACACACACACACACAGGTATTAGTATATTAAAATCTAGTAATTAGTTTTATTTTTTAGTAATTAATTAGTAATTAATTAGTAATTTGTAGTAAAGTTTTTACTAAAAATTTACTAAAAAAAGTTTTAATTTTTTTTTAAAATATATATTTTTTTCAATTAAAAAAAAATAAAAATTAAACTAGTAAAAAATTTACTAAATTAAAAAAAAAAATAGTATTTTTTAGTAATTAATTAATTAATTAGTTTTATTTTTTTGTAATTAATTAGTAATTAATTAGTAATTAATTAGTATATTAAAATCTAAAATAGCAGATCTACAAGCTCATAGCGCGGCACCGAGTGCCGCGCTACGAGCTTGTAGATCTGCTATTTTTAGAAATATCGTTATTTTTTTTTGCAAAATCTTGAGATTTGAGTTTCAAAAGCGAACATTTGTAACTCAAATCTTTGCTTCTGGGGGATTTAACAGTTTTTTGGGAAAAAACCTATGTCGCCATAATATCAGTGATTCTTTTTTCCATGTCAAGGACCCCCAAAATAACGTGTATTTAGCCACGGACCCCCATCTAAAAAATATATGTTTCAGGGACCCCCGGAAGCAAATATTCGAGTTAAAATTTTTCGCTTTAAAACAATATATATATATTTATGTTCAAAGATTTGCACACATTTTCACGATTTTGCAAAAATAGCAGATCTACAAGCTCATAGCGCGGCACTCTACTACTTCCCTTCCTGTACAGAGTTCTACTTCCTGTACAAAGTTCTACTTCCTGTACAGAGTTCTACTTCCTGTACAGAGTCCTACTTCCTGTATTGAGAGCTGATGTGAGTTCTCGTCAGATCGGCTTGTTTTAAGCTAAGCTACATTTTATGTGAAACTTTTTTTTTTTATGTCAAACTTTTTTTTTTTTTGTCAAACTTTTTTTTTTATGTTTTTTTTATGTCAAACTTTTTTTTTTTTTATGTCAAACTTGTTTTAAGCTAAGCTAAGCTAAGCTACATTTTATGTCAAACCTTTTTCTGAACCAAAACTACGTTTCATAGCGTTTGCATTTCAACACAGTTCATGAAATATTCCAAACCTCTCAAACGGTCTGCAACTCTAACGGAACGCTAGTTGACGTGCCAAATTTAACCTTTCAATGTCTAATCTTAATCCCAAATTTAACCTTTAAATGTCTAATCTTAATCCCAAATTTAACCTTTAAATGTCAAATCTTAATCCCAAATTTAAGCCCTAAATGTCTAATCTTAAAGGGTAAGACCACTTTGTTAGAGGTTTGGGTTGTGTAGTTACCTTGCCATGATCTAACTCCAAAGGTGGGCAAGAAATCAAAAATAATTGCTCCATTGATTAGAAATTGATAATTCAAAATATGCTCCTCATTGACTTACATTGTACGGTAAAACAGATCTCAAAGTCACTCTTTTAGCACATAAACAAACGCAAGCAAAGTTGATTCAGACAATATAGAACATCACCAAACCCAGTACTGTTTTTTTTTATTATAAAAATGTCAACTTCCTGTTGATTTTGCCATTTTTAATAAGTAGAAAACCCGGACTGGATCGGCGGATCCGGATTCAGATCTTCAAATAGTAAAATCAACAGGAAGTTGACATTTTTATTTAATAAACAAACAGTAGTGGGTTTGGTGATGCTCTATATTGTCTGAATCAACTTGGGTTGTTTGGGTTCATTTATGTGCTAAAAGAGTGACTTTGAGAGCTGTTTTACCGTACAATGTAAGTCAATGAGGAGCATATTTTGAATTATCAATTTCTAATCAATGGAGCAATTTTTTTTTATTTCTTGCCCACCTTTGGAGTTACATCATGGCAAGGTAACTACACAACCCAAACCTCTACCAAAGTGGTCTTACCCTTTAACCCCAAATTTAACCCCTAAAAGTCTAATCTTAACCCAAAATTTAACCCCTAAATGTCTAATCATAATCCCAAATTTAACCCCTAAATGTCTAATCTTAATCCCAAATTTAACCCCTAAATATCCACACACACACACACACACACACACACACACACACACACACACACACACACACACACACACACACACACACACACACACAGTAATAACAGGAAGTGTAACCTGATCTCTTCCTGGTTGTTGTGGGGCGGAGTTGGCAAGGAGGCGGGAACATCTACTGTTCTGGAGGCGTGGCTTAGAGAAAGAAGCTCCTCCCCTTTCTGCTTCAACCCGGCGACACGTTTCACCGCTGAACAAACGTGAAATAAGATACTAATTACTTAAAGTAATTATACATTAGCAGCAGTGGTGGAAAGTAACTAAGTACTGTACTTAAGTACAATTTTGAGGTATTTGTACTTTACTTGAGTATTTCCAATTTACAATACTTTTACTTCTACTCCACTACATCTCAGAGGCAAATATTGTACTTTTACTCCACTACATTTACTTGAAAACTTTAGTTACTAGTTACTTTTCAGATGTAAATGATTACATTATAAAACATACATTAACAACTTCAGCCCTATTTTAAACCTAGGCTATTTTCAAATATTTAGTACTTTTACTTTTGGTACTTTAAGTACATTTTGATGCCAATATTTTTGTACTTTTACTCAAGTACATTTTTTATTCTGGACTTATACTTGTAACCGAGTATTTTTACATTGCAGTATTGGTACTTTTACTTAAGTAAAGAATGTGAGTACTTTCTCCACCACTGCTCATATGTAGCGGTAGCATCTCACCTGCTAGCTCATACGTAGCGGTTAGCATTAGCGATAGCATCTTACCTGCTAGCTCGTCGGTCGTGGCGAAGCCGTTGCTGATCTTCTGCCTGGCGACAGGAGGGGGGGTGGGGGGCAGGGAGGCTGGGGGGGTGGGGGGGTTACTGAGGTTGTTCTGCTGGAAACACAACACACACGAACACGCCTTAATTTAACAATAACAACAAAACAAACACAGCCAGTACTTAGATTTAAACAGTGACGGGACGCGGTCACGCGGGGATAACCCCACGTTTGCTACTACCTTCGCCTGCGCACTTCATCGGGTATGGACTAAGTAGTAAGAAGTACTAGTAGTAGTAGTAATAAGTACCTTGTATATGAGCGTAGAAAAAAAAAATAGCCGATCTACAAGCTCAAAACGCGTCGCGCTGCGACGCGTTTTGAGCTTGTAGATCGGCTATTTTTGCCATTTTAGCCTTTGAATAGGCGGGAAAACGCCTTTGAATAGGCGGGAATAGGCGGGAAAACGCCTTTTAATAGGCGGGAATAAGCCCTTTGAATAGGCGGGAAAACGCCTTTAAATAGGCGGGAATAGGCGGGAGAACGCCTTTGAATAGGTGGGAATAGGCGGGAAAACGCCTTTGAATAGGCGGGAAAACGCCTTTGAATAGGTGGGAATAGGCGGGAGAACGCCTTTGAATAGGTGGGAATAGGCGGGAAAACGCCTTTGAATAGGCGGGAAAACGCCTTTGAATAGGTGGGAATAGGTGGGAAAACGCCTTTGAATAGGCGGGAATAGGTGGGAGAACGCCTTTGAATAGGCGGGAAAACGCCTTTGAATAGGCGGGAAAACGCCTTTGAATAGGTGGGAATAGGCGGGAGAACGCCTTTGAATAGGCGGGAATAGGCGGGAAAACGCCTTTGAATAGGTGGGAATAGGCGGGAAAACGCCTTTGAATAGGCGGGAAAACGCCTTTAAATAGGCGGGAATAGGCGGGAGAACGCCTTTGAATAGGTGGGAATAGGCGGGAAAACGCCTTTGAATAGGCGGGAAAACGCCTTTAAATAGGCGGGAATAGGCGGGAGAACGCCTTTGAATAGGTGGGAATAGGCGGGAAAACGCCTTTGAATAGGCGGGAAAACGCCTTTGAATAGGTGGGAATAGGTGGGAAAACGCCTTTGAATAGGCGGGAAAACGCCTTTGAATAGGCAGGAATGAGCGTAGAGTAGTAATAGTAATAGTATTAAGTACTGGTAGTAATAAGTACCTTGTATATGAGCGTAGAGTAGTAATAGTAATAGTAATAAGTACTAGTAGTAATAAGTACCTTGTATATGAGCGTAGAGTAGTAATAGTAATAGTATTAAGTACTGGTAGTAATAAGTACCTTATAAATGAGCGTAGAGCAGTAATAGTAATAGTATTAAGTACTGGTAGTAATAAGTACCTTGTATATGAGCGTAGAGTAGTAATAGTAATAGTAATAAGTACTAGTAGTAATAAGTACCTTGTATATGAGCGTAGAGTAGTAATAGTAATAAGTACTAGTAGTAATAAGTACCTTGTATATGAGCGTAGAGTAGTAAAGCTAATAGTAATAAGTACTAGTAGTAATAAGTACCTTGTATATGAGCGTAGAGTAGTAATAGTAATAGTAAGAAGTACTAGTAGTAATAGTAATAAGTACCTTGTATATGAGCGTAGAGTAGTAAAGCTAATGGTAATAAGTACTAGTAGTAATAGTAATAGGTACCTTATATATGAGCGTAGAGTAGTAGTCAGTGACTCCCTCCAGACAGGCATTACCAAACGATCCACTGAGTCTGTTGTCCGGATCCACAGACGAGCCGAACGGAGAGAAGACAGACAGGTTGAGCCCCATGACCGGCTCCATGAGAGGTAGGAGAGACAGCTGCTGTAGAGAGACAGACAGACAGACAGACAGGTTATTACAGGTCGTACAGTGTAAGTGATAAGGTATTATACAACAGGTAGTTCCGACCAAGCAATCTGATTGGTTGAAATAGCTTTCTAGCCGTGCTTCAAACCAGCATCATAGCACGGGCCGAATCACATTAATAAATCACTCCGCACTGAAGTCCGCGCCTGATTAGACCATATACAGATGTGCCACTTCAAAACTTCACATGTCCTGCCATCGCCAAGACAGTAAATTTTCAGGGGATTCCCAGGGCAATAAGAGGGACAAAGAAGGGCATTTAAAATGCTGAAATATTTTGGTGATCACTGCTTTTATGATGCTAATTAATTTGAGCAACTGGTCAAATCACCTTTCGCCTCATAATGAGTCTGACACCTTCTTAACTCATTCCCTGCCAGACTTATTTCTGGCTGTGTTTGCCCACTGCCAGCGATTTAGTGTTTTTTATAAAATTGTTTAAAAATTCACAATTTTTTTTTTTCATTATGATCGCAAGTCCAGTCGTTTCTAAACACACAGGCAAGTCGTGCACGTCGCTCAGACAACAAACATTACGGTCGAGGCGGAGCCCTTCTCCTCCAGCCCAGCGTTAAACACCATGCATGGCCATCAGAACGGAAAACTCACTTTCTTTTTCCACCTCGCCACAGACCTCGCTAAATCCCTTATGATCGCGTGTTCAACTGTTTGTAGACACACAGGGTAGTTGTGTGAGTGGCCCAGAGAAGAAATTTTCAATCGGCGACATTCCATTTTGCAGCAGTAGCAGTTTCAAAACAGCGACGCGAAACAGTGTTACTCGACGGAGAAATGCAAAGCCGAGATAATGGCGTTTGAAAGCGGAACATAAACAGGAAGTGGGCGGGAGCGAAAATCTTTGATATGACGTATTTCCGTATCCGGGTGTGCTACAATGAAATGCTTCCCTTCGAGAGATGAAGGACGGTGAGATCTTGTTTTAAAAAATGATTAATCAAAATTACGTTTTTTACGTCAGTGGCAGATTTGGTAATTGGAAAAAATTACGTTTTTTACGTCAGAGGCAGTGGATGAGTTAAACACACATTCTTTTGTTCTCATGTATATGGATGTCTGTTGAAGGGAAAAACAGGGGTGTGTAGTGACAACTTATTTTCAGGGGCAAAACAGTGCATTTTAAGGGCAGAAAAGGGAGGAAAAAATGCATTTTCAGGGGAATTTCAGGGAAAGAACAGTAACGTGTGAAGTTTTGAAGTGGCACATCTGTATGACACAGCTGTGCTGTGACGTCACGCTGTCCCACGGTAGGAAAACAAACAGAGAGTATCCTGACCCACCGCCGCCACCGGAGAACAAACAGCTACGCAAAATGGACTAAGTTGTTAATTTTGATTTATTTGGTGGACTTACGGTTGATCAATGGTTAGAAGAGGATGAGAAGGAGAACGCGAAACCAAATGAGAGCGAAAATAGCCGATCTACAAGCTCACACCGCGACGCGTTGTGAGCTTGTAGATCGGCTATTTTCGCCGTGCGATACCTTCGTACGACGGAGCGTATAGCCTACTGGAATCAGCTGTGTTGTGCCTCAGCTGTGTTGTGCGCTCTGAGTGCCTCAGAGCGCTGCTACAGGTGTACAGTGTAATTGATCAGGTATTACAGGTGTACAGTGTAATTGATCAGGTATTACAGGTGTACAGTGTAATTGATCAGGTAGTACAGGTGTACAGTGTAATTGATCAGGTAGTACAGGTGTACAGTGTAATTGATCAGGTATTACAGGTGTACAGTGTAATTGATCAGGTAGTACAGGTGTACAGTGTAATTGATCAGGTAGTACAGGTGTACAGTGTAATTGATCAGGTATTACAGGTGTACAGTGTAATTGATCAGGTATTACAGGTGTACAGTGTAATTGATCAGGTATTACAGGTGTACAGTGTAATTGATCAGGTAGTACAGGTGTACAGTGTAATTGATCAGGTATTACAGGTGTACAGTGTAATTGATCAGGTAGTACAGGTGTACAGTGTAATTGATCAGGTATTACAGGTGTACAGTGTAATTGATCAGGTATTACAGGTGTACAGTGTAATTGATCAGGTATTACAGGTGTACAGTGTAATTGATCAGGTAGTACAGGTGTACAGTGTAATTGATCAGGTATTACAGGTGTACAGTGTAATTGATCAGGTAGTACAGGTGTACAGTGTAATTGATCAGGTATTACAGGTGTACAGTGTAATTGATCAGGTATTACAGGTGTACAGTGTAATTGTCGTACCTGTTTCAGGTGCGTCAGGGCCTCAGGTGAACACAGGCTCTTGTCGTCTGTGTCTCTCTTCTTCCTCTTGTAACGAGGCGTCTTGTCTTTCTCTCTGTCTGCCTGTCTGTCTGCCTGTCTGTCTGCCCTCCGCTGAGTCTTCTTCCCTCCCGACCCGTGGAGCTCCGCTGGCCTGACTGGACTCATCTGGTGCTGTGAAGGAAAACATTTATTTAGTTATAGATTAGTTATAGTTTAGTTATAACTGGCCTGACTGGACTCATCTGGTGCTGTGAAGGAAAACATTTATTTAGTTATAGATTAGTTATAGTTTATTAGTTATAGTTTAGTTATAACTGGCCTGACTGGACTCATCTGGTGCTGTGAAGGAAAACATTTATTTAGTTATAGATTAGTTATAGTTTATTAGTTATAGTTTAGTTATAACTGGCCTGACTGGACTCATCTGGTGCTGTGAAGGAAAACATTTATTTAGTTATAGATTAGTTATAGTTTATTAGTTATAGTTTAGTTATAACTGGCCTGACTGGACTCATCTGGTGCTGTGAAGGAAAACATTTATTTAGTTATAGATTAGTTATAGTTTATTAGTTATAGTTTAGTTATAACTGGCCTGACTGGACTCATCTGGTGCTGTGAAGGAAAACATTTATTTAGTTATAGATTAGTTATAGTTTATTAGTTATAGTTTAGTTATAACTGGCCTGACTGGACTCATCTGGTGCTGTGAAGGAAAACATTTATTTAGTTATAGATTAGTTATAGTTTATTAGTTATAGTTTAGTTATAACTGGCCTGACTGGACTCATCTGGTGCTGTGAAGGAAAACATTTATTTAGTTATAGATTAGTTATAGTTTATTAGTTATAGTTTAGTTATAACTGGCCTGACTGGACTCATCTGGTGCTGTGAAGGAAAACATTTATTTAGTTATAGATTAGTTATAGTTTATTAGTTATAGTTTAGTTATAACTGGCCTGACTGGACTCATCTGGTGCTGTGAAGGAAAACATTTATTTAGTTATAGATTAGTTATAGTTTATTAGTTATAGTTTAGTTATAACTGGCCTGACTGGACTCATCTGGTGCTGTGAAGGAAAACATTTATTTAGTTATAGATTAGTTATAGTTTATTAGTTATAGTTTAGTTATAACTGGCCTGACTGGACTCATCTGGTGCTGTGAAGGAAAACATTTATTTAGTTATAGATTAGTTATAGTTTATTAGTTATAGTTTAGTTATAACTGGCCTGACTGGACTCATCTGGTGCTGTGAAGGAAAACATTTATTTAGTTATAGATTAGTTATAGTTTATTAGTTATAGTTTAGTTATAACTGGCCTGACTGGACTCATCTGGTGCTGTGAAGGAAAACATTTATTTAGTTATAGATTAGTTATAGTTTATTAGTTATAGTTTAGTTATAACTGGCCTGACTGGACTCATCTGGTGCTGTGAAGGAAAACATTTTTTACCGATCCTTAATATTTTTTTCCAGGCACTCAATGTGTGAAGCACAGAGGTTGCTAGGGTGTTGCTAGGCAGTTATGGTGTAGCATGTGGTCGCTAGGGTGTTGTGAAGGTGTACCAGGTGGTCGCTAGGTGGGTGTTAAGGTAAAGTAGATGGTTGCTAGGGCATTACTAGGTGGTTGCTAGGTGCATCCCATAATAATCAGTACAAAACACATAGAGAAGCTCCGCCCCCCCTCACCATTTTGTTGATGCCATGGCAACCGGCCCCACCCAGTGGGCCCTCCTCCTCGGATCGGACGCTCTCATTGGACGGCTGGTTGCCGGGCGACGGGGAGGTCTTGTTCTTCAGCAGGTGACGCAGCAACTCCTTCCCTGCTTCTGTGGCTCCTCCCTCCATTCCGTAAGCTCCTCCCTCTTCCGTCTTAACTCCTCCCACTCGTCCACAAGCTCCACCCTCCATCTTCTCCAGCTGCAACAAAACACACACACACACACACACACACACACACACACACACACACACACACACACACACACACACACACACACACACACACACACACACACACACACACACACACACACACACACACACAGGTCATGTTGAAGAATAGAAAGAAAGAAAGAAAGAAAGAAAGAAAGAAAGAAAGAAAGAAAGAAAGAAAGGAGGAACATTTTCAGGTCAAAATGTTGTAGTTTTCCCCTCCTCAAATGTACAGAATGTAATTATTATTGTTAACCATAGCTTCACACTTCAAATAATATGAAATATTAAATTATCTGCTGTTATAGCTGTGTTTAACACTTAAATAATACAGCATCAATTATGAAATATTAAATTATCAGCTGTTATAGCTGTGTTTAACACTTAAATAATACAGCATCAATTATGAAATATTATATTATCAGCTGTTATAGCTGTGTTTAACACTTAAATAATACAGGATCAATTATGAAATATTATATTATCAGCTGTTATAGCTGTGTTTAACACTTAAATAATACAGGATCAATTATGAAATATTAACTTATCTGCTGTTTATTATCTACAAATTATTTATCCTTCATTAGTTCTTGAAAGGCCATCTTTCATTAGAACTTAACTTAGAGCCTTAAATAGAACCGAATTAGACCGAATTAGACCCGAATTAGACCGAATTAGACCCGAATTAGACCCGAATTAGACCGAATTGGACCGAATTGGACCGAATTGGACCGAATTAGACCCGAATTAGACCCGAATTAGACCCGAATTAGACCCGAATTAGACCCGAATTAGACCATATTAGACCCGAATTAGACCGAATTGGACCGAATTGGACCCGAATTAGACCCGAATTAGACCCAAATTAGACCGAATTAGACCGAATTAGACCCGAATTAGACCCAAATTAGACCGAATTAGACCCGAAAAATTTCGCGCGTGCGCAAAGCGTGGCCCCCAACTCCAAATTATTTTACAGTTGTGGCCCCCTGCCTAATCTAGTTGAATACCCCTGGTTTACATGGTTTCCTATGTGTTTTTTTGTACAGAATGTTTTAGAAAGCAGAGAGGTTTGATCAATCACCGTTACCTTGACCTCCGACCCCAGAAAGGACACGCCCCCCTCCTGGACGGAGAGAGAGGGCAGAGGGTGGAGACGGCCGCCAGGGGGCGTCGCCGCCACGCTTTCCAACAACGGCACGTCCAATTGGTCGCCGGCCGCCGCCCGCGTGGGCGTGGCCGAGGACGACGACGTGTCCGAGGCGGCCGGGGTGGGCGGGGCCGTGGTGGTGATGTCATCAGAGAGAGACGAGTCTCCTCCGCGCTGCTGCTTCCTGTTCCTGTTGCGCTTCTTGTCGTCCGGGACGATGATGTCACTGAACAGCTGGCCGAAGACCCCGCCCAGCCCGCCGCTGTGGGGACGTGGCTGTGGCTGGGGGGGGGTCCCCGGGGGAGGACCGCCTGGGTGTAGAGGTGGTCTGCTGCCCCCCTCTGGTGGAGACTGGAGGAAGTCCTGGAGGAAGAGATAAATAGTTCTGATTATTAAACGTTCATAATAATAATGATTAACATTTAAAGTACTTTATGCAAAGTGTTAATACAACCTGTTTAATTGTGGATTCATTCATTATGAAACCTGTTTAATTATAAAACATGTGGATTAAAGGACAACTTTAGTTTTTTACAACCAAGGTTTATGTTTTAGATTGTAATTAAAGTAAATACAATATGAGTGTCAAACATTTTAAATGTACTGCTTTCTATAGTTTTAGCAATTTTCGCTATCTTTTTTTACAGTGGGCGGGGGCATTCTGTCCGGTGGCTAAATTTGTCTTTTTTTACACAATAACCCGGTGTTTTCTTTATTATTATTTACAGTAGCTCTTCTAGCCCCCATCTGGCCATCAAAGACCACGGGACCTTTTTTATTGTGTAAAAAAGGCATATTTAGCCACCGGACTAGGGATTTTAACAGTTAATCGAGTAATCGAATTAATCGATCACGAAATTATCCGATTAAATCAAACGATTAACAATCAATTGAAAATTCTGCGGTTCTATCATTGGGCGGATTTCTGTGAATGTAATGCCGATGTAATGTCTCGCCACAACACACGAGGGCGCCGTTGCTTAGTAAAATTATTTTCAAGAGGCCACACCACGCCTACACCAGCTGCCTACACCCTCCAGTGACACACGCGACTCGACAGGAAAAAAAAAGAAAACAAACATGAAGCGCGCAAAAAGAAGTCCTGTGTGGGAATACTTTGAACTTAAAAACCAAGACAAAGATGCAAGGTGTAAAATATGTGACGCTGTTTTCAAGTACAAGAATTCAACCACTACGCTAATGTACCACCTAAAAAACACACATCCAGTCGTGTTGTTGGGGGAAGAGTAGTGGATCGCAACCTAAAATACCTGCGGCGTTTGCCAAACAAAAGACGTGTGATGAGGCACGAGCGGAGAGCATTACCCAGAGGATTTGCAACATGGTTGCAAAAGACATGATGCCAATAAGCGTAGTGGATGGCCAGGGGTTTCAAGGGCTATTAAACTTCATTGAGCCAGGGTACAATATCCCTTCTCGAGGAACCATAACAACCCGCACGGAAGCACACGCTACAAAGTAAAAAAAGCAGAGCTGAAAAAACAGTTAGCCACAACAAATGTAGCTCTGACAACAGATTGTTGGACTTCGTTAACAACAGAAAGCTACATCACAGTCACTTGCCACTACATGGAGAAGGACTGGGAGATGAAGTCGGCGGTCCTGGTCACAGAAAGCATGTCGGTGAGCCATACGGCTGAGAATTTAGCTGAAAAATTAAACGACGTCGTGGAGTCATGGGGACTGACCGGACGAGTGATCGCCTGTGTTCACGACAACGCTCGGAACATAGTCTCGGCAAACAGACCAGATCGAGTCAACTGGGCCTCGGTTCCATGCTACGCACATACTCTACAGCTGGCCGTCAACGACGGGTTCGCTGTCCACCTGCACAGAGTCATTGC
The DNA here is from genome assembly GCF_963454915.1 of Gymnoscopelus microlampas. Taxonomy (NCBI): domain Eukaryota; kingdom Metazoa; phylum Chordata; class Actinopteri; order Myctophiformes; family Myctophidae; genus Gymnoscopelus; species Gymnoscopelus microlampas. The sequence goes on along the minus strand of NC_139959.1, from coordinate 46,622,360 downwards.
AGCTGCGGGGAGATTGGTAAAACACTTCAACCACAGCACCAAAGCCACCAAGGCGCTGGAAGAGAAGCAAGGGTCAATGAATGTGGCAGATCATCAAATCATTCAGTCCTGTAAAACCAGGTGGAACTCTGTATGTGACATGTTTTCCAGACTAATAGAACAGCGGTGGGCTGTGTGCGCCGTGCTTTCAGACCGCACAGTGACCAAACTGACAGACGCTCGGACACTGGAGCTGAAAGACGAGCACAGGCAAATAATGGAGGATGTAGCGCCTGTGCTGGAAGCACTCAAGTATGCAACTACCGTCATGTCTACAGAGAGTGAGGTGTCCATCTCCAACACATATCCCATCACCTTCAGTCTAATCAACATCCATCTCAAGAGAGTAGAGGGAGACTCCAGCAAAGTGGCAGAATTCAAATCTAAAGTGGCTTCTTCACTGAGTGAAAGGATGAAGGTAATATAGCTAATGTCCATTATAATTATAATTAATACAACACTAATGTAATCAACCTAAAATATATATTTACAATTAAAATGCATCTCAGCTCTACACTACACTTACTATTTTTTGATTTCCACATACATAGCATTGTTACCACCAACAAATATGCATTGCCCATGTAAGGTTAGGTGGTGCTGCTTATCAGTGGTGTAAAGTAACTACTGTAAGTACATTTACTCAAGTACTGTACTTAACTACAATTTTGGGGTACTTTTCTTTACTGGAGTACTTCCAATTGTCTGTACTTTTACTTCTACTCCACTACATCTCAGAGGCAAATATTGTACCTTTACTCCAGTCCACTACAATTATTTGAAAACTTTAGTTACTAGTTATTTGCAGATATAAATTATTACATTATTATAAAACATACATTAACCGCTTTAGCCCTATTTTATACCAAGGCTATTTGAAAATAGCAGATCTACAAGCTCAAGCTTGTAGATCTGCTATTTTCAAACATTTTAGTACTTTTACTTTTGTTAATTGTTACTTTTATTTTAAGTACATTTTGATACCATTACTTTTGTACTTTTACTCAAGTACATTTTTAATTCGGGACTTACTTGTAACAGTCTAACAGAGTACTTCTACACTGCAGTATTATTGATACTTTTACTTACGTAAAACATTTGAGTACTTTTTCCTCCACTGCTGCTTGATATAATATATAGAATTTAAGTTATAATATTATTATTATTTATTTGACACAGGTAGCGTCTGATGACATCACATCAACAACACCAATGATAGCAACGATGCTGGACCCTCTGCACAAGCACCTGGGATTTCTGACCCCAACCGGGAGGATTTCAGCAAATGCCAAACTGATTGAACTGGCTACAGCAGAAGATGCGACGTCCACAACAACAGAAGAAGCAACTCAAGCAAGCGGTACCTCTACCTCTACTGCTGCCACTAGAGAGGACGACGTGCCTGCCCAGGTCAACGTGCCTGTGCAGGGAGCTGTGCTTCAGAGGCGCAGATCAGCTATGGTTCTACTCCTGGGTGCCAATTATACCCCCCCCCCAGCACTGATGATGTGGAAAAAGAAGTGGACAGTTTTCTGAAGGATCCCGCTGTGGGACTTGATGCTAGTCCCACAGAGTGGTGGAAAGCCAATGAAGGAAAGGTTTCCGAGGTTCCACTAATTCACTTCTCACTTTTCCCAGCTCCCAAGAGGGATTATAGAAAATAAATGCTGCTGCTAATAATTTTGCATGCTGTGACAGACGAGACAGCACACTTTTCATTTGATTGTATGTTCCTCATCCAAAGATGCCATTGCCTGTATCTGAAATGGTCAAATAAATATTTGATTAATGAATATATGCCTTTTGTATTCTGTATATCAGCAAAATGTAGATTTTTATGTTAGACCTTATTGAGGGAAATTAAGATTCTCAGATTTAAAAAAAAAACGCCGCTTATCAGTTAACCGATTAATCGGTTGATAAGGTTATCAATTATCAATTAATGAATTAATCGATAATTTGCATCCCTACACCGGACAGAATGCCCCGCCCACTGTAAAAAATATCGCAAAAATTGCCAAAACTGTAGAAAGCAGTACATGAAAAAAAAACAACACTCATATTTTATTTACTTTAATTACAAGCTAAAATATAAACCTTGGTTGTAAAAACTAAAGTTGTCCTTTAAGGTGAATAAGGTAAATAAGGTGAATAAGGTGAATAAGGTGAATAAGGTAAATAAGGTGAATAAGGTAAATAAGGTGAATAAGGTAAATAAGGTGAATAAGGTGAATAAGGTAAATAAGGTAAATAAGGTGAATAAGGTAAATAAGGTGAATAAGGTAAATAAGGTAAATAAGGTAAATAAGTTAAATAAGGTGAATAAGGTAAATAAGGTGAATAAGGTAAATAAGGTGAATAAGGTAAATAAGGTGAATAAGGTAAATAAGGCGAATAAGGTGAATAAGGTAAATAAGGTGAATAAGGTAAATAAGGTGAATAAGGTGAATAAGGTAAATAAGGTGAATAAGGTAAATAAGGTGAAGGTAGATAAGGTAAATAAGGTAAATAAGATGAAGGTAAATAAGGTAAATAAGGTGAATAAGGTAGATAAGGTAAATAAGGTGAATAAGGTAAATAAGGTAAATAAGGTAAATAAGGTGAATAAGGTGAATAAGGTAAATAAGGTAAATAAGGTGAATAAGGTAAATAAGGTGAATAAGGTGAATAAGGTGAATAAGGTAAATCATACCTGGGGCAGCTCAGCGCTGAAGAAGGGCATCTGTGAGACGCTGTCCCTGGCCGAGTTGACCCCTGACCCCACTCTGGCCCCTCCTCCTCCTGGGGGGACCCCAGGAGGAGGGCGGTCCGGCGACGTCCCGCCCCCAGACAGGACTCCAACTCCCATGATGCCTTGCTGCTGCTGCACCCCACCCCCAGACGACAGGACTCCAACTCCCATGATGCCTTGCTGCTGCTGCAGCACTCGATGCCTCTCCACCTGGGACACACCGTGAAGGTCAAAGGTCACGTTGAATAAAATGTAGTGAAAGTATCCAATGATACAAATACTCAAGTAAATGTACTTAGGTACTGTCCACCACGGGTTGTGTGTGTCTATTTGTGAAATTAGAAAGTATGTAATCAGGGACGTGCACATATAGACTCTAGGTGGCGCTAGAGCACCTGCCCTTTGCCCTATTGACCAGAAGTGCCCTTTTGAAAAGAAAAAAAAAATTCCAGTGTACAGCAGGGGTTTTCAACAGGGGGTCCGGGACCCCTAGGGGGTCCTCAGAGTTACTACAGGGGGTCCGCCAAATCTTTATGTGATATGATTTTTCTTTTTACCATAACCACTCGAAACCTAGCATCCCTTTTCTGAGGAGAACTTTAGCCAAAAATAGCAGATCTACAAGCTCACAACTCCTCGCGCTGCGAGGCGTTGTGAGGGCGTGTAGAGGGAAAAAAGAGCAGACCAAGTAAACACAAAAAAGTATAATTTACTTGAGCACCTGCCCCTCAAAATGTCTGTGCACGCCACTGTATGTAATGTTATACATGTTCAACTCATTCAGTGCCCAGCTTATGGAATTTTGGCTCTGAGTGCCGCAGCCAAAATTCATTGTATAAAAAAAAGTGCTTAGGAGAGGCCGAGATACAGCCTTTTACAGCGTTGGTTCTCAAAGTGAGGTCCGGGGACCCCCAGGGGTACCTGAGGGGGTTCCAGGGGGTCCCCAGCTAAATGATGGACAGTGACCAAATGGACCCTTATGGGTCTGTAACTCTGAGAGTGTACAAATGGAACCAAATGGACCCTAACGGGTCCATTTGGTTCCATTTGTACACTCTCAGAGTTAAATTAACATTGATTTTACAATATGAATTGGGGTCCCAGAGGTATAAATGCCATTAAATGGGGGTCCGTAGCCCTAATGCATGTCAAACTGGGGGGTCCTTGAAATTAAAATGGTTGAGAATCACTGCTAGAGAGCTGTAAAAATCTTCTCTTATGGGGGGTCCCTGGCTTATCTTTTCAAATGGGGGTCCGCGGGCTAATAAGTGTCAATTTGGGGGTCCTTGACATGAAAAAGTTTGAGAACCACTGTTTTACAGTAAGAAGTTAAACAAAGAGTGAATGGAGCAGCAAATCTTCAAATCATCACATCTTGGGTTCTGAACATGTTTTTCATGACGTCTTTGACGTGGGGACCCTGGTTCTAGTGTGGAGTGGACCCCACTGTAGCATTGTAGCATTGTAGCATTGTAGCATAGCATCGTAGTGCATTTCCTACCTCTTGCATCAGCTGAACTCTCTGTCTCTCCTGTTGTTCTCGGAGTCTGTCTCTTCTCTCTCTCTCCTGGAAGCCTTCACTGAACGGGTTGTTGTCGTCAAACTTCACCTGAAACGACAACAAACACGTGTGTTAACACATTGACTGCCAAGGACGTAATATTGCGTCATCGTGGTGTTTTTTAGTGATTACACTAGAGAGCGCTCTTCGCCAACCTATGAATGATGCTTTGACTTCCAGAGAGGGATATTTTACAATGTTTTTTTCTTCCGGTGGAAAGAAGAGAGACTCGTCTTCCCTAATAAGGTGGTCGGTTTAAACCATAGACTGTAAAAAAGGATGGACAAACCCACACCATCTTTCCAGGGGCGTAGCCACGGGTGGGCATAGGTAGGCCTGGGCCCACCCACCTGGCTGTTGTGCCCACCCAAAAAAAAAAAGAAGAAAACATTTTTTCTGCTTGTGAACTGTGCCTGTGCTCTGTGAGTGGAGGCGGACTGCGGACGCGCGGAGGAGGCGGACAACGGGGCATTATTTGCGACCTGTCAATGTTTTCATGAAAATTAAGGCAAAAATAAGAATTAAATAACATAATAAACCCGCAAAAGACCCGCAAATTGCGCAAAAAAGTAAGATTTTAACCGATAATAACCGCTTCGCGCGCGCACATGGCACTCATGCACGCGCGAGTGCCCACCCACAAATCCCCATGCCCAGCTGCTGCCAGCTTTCTGGCTACGCCACTGCATCTTTCTATCTCACGTCATATCCTGCAGAATGCAACCAGACCAGTATTTGCCGGGTAGCTTGTCAATCAAGAGCGGGGGGTGGTTGTGTAGCTTGTCAATCAAATCGTCCCGCCCCTCCTGGAGCATAACCTACTTTATCATCAATTTTAAAATATATGGGACCATAGTTTACCAAAGCGCATATCATGATGATTGAGAGGAGACTTTAAACTAGCGACTGGAAGCATATAATATTTATGACAATGTTTATTAAGGTAAGAAAATCAAGTCTAAAGTTTGTCAAAAACCCATCCACTTGCATTAACCCATTAAGACCCTGAAGAAGCATCTGTGTCACTTTTTGATTTGAGCTAAAAAAGCGTTTTATTTACTCTTTGGCTATTCAAAAATAGCAGATCTACAAGCTCATAGCGCGGCACCGAGTGCCGCGCTACAAGCTTGTAGATCTGCTATTTTTGAAAAAATCATGAAAATGTGTGCAAATCTTTGAACATAATATATTTTTAAAGCGAACATTTTTAACTCAAATCTTTGCTTCTGGGGGGGGTCCCTGGAACAAAACATTTTGATGGGGGTCCGCGGCTAAGTACCTATACATTTTGGGGGTCCTTGACATGAAAAAGATTGAGCACCACTGATATAGAAACATACGTTTTTCAGAAAACTGTTGAGACTTAGGAGTACATGTACTGTAGAATCGGCTTCAGGTCTCAACGGGTTAAAGAGAAATTCTTTCCGACACCAGCAGGGGGTAAAACAGCAAAAACTACAGGTTATGGTTGCTAGGGGATATTATGGGATGTTACCTGTAGAGCAGCAGCAGCAGCAGCAGCGGCGGCAGCGGCAGTAGTAGCTGCAGCGGCAGCGGCAGCGGCAGTGGCAGTAGGGCTGTTGTTGTTGTTGGGAGCGTTTGGCGTTTGGCTGGCGCCCCCTGTAGGCATGTTGATGATGATGCTGGGTATGTTCGCTATGTGTCCACTAGATGGTGCTATGTGTCCACTAGATGGTGCTATGTGTCCACTAGATGGTGCTATGTGTCCACTAGATGGTGCTATGTGTCCACTAGATGGTGCTATGTGTCCACTAGATGGTGCTATGTGTCCACTAGATGGCGCTATGTGTCCACTAGATGGCGCTATGTGTCCACCAGACGCTGGCGATGGTACGTTTGGTACATGGCCACTAGGGGGCAGTGGTGGTGGAACGGCGGTGATGCTGGGTATGTTCGCCATGTGTCCAGTAGGTGGCGCTGTGTGCCCGCTAGGGGGCGGTGGTGGTGGTGGAACGATCGGCGTGTGGCCACTAGGGGGCAGCGGCGGCGGTGCAGACACGCACATCTGCTGCTTGGTCCTGTAGTCTTCGATCAGCTCGGCGTGATCCTTCTGCTGCTTACGGATCTAAAAGAGACAAAAACACATCATTGTTTATTTACGGATCTAAAAGAGACAAAAACACATCATTGTTTATTTACGGATCTACAAGAAACATGACACATCATTGTTTATTTACGGATCTACAAGAAACATGACACATCATTGTTTATTTACGGATCTACAAGAAACATGACACATCATTGTTTATTTACGGATCTACAAGAAACATGACACATCATTGTTTATTTACGGATCTACAAGAGACATGACACATCATTGTTTATTTACGGATCTACAAGAAACATGACACATCATTGTTTATTTACGGATCTACAAGAAACATGACACATCATTGTTTATTTACGGATCTACAAGAGACATGACACATCATTGTTTATTTACGGATCTACAAGAAACATGACACATCATTGTTTATTTACGGATCTAAAAGAGACATGACACATCATTGTTTATTTACGGATCTACAAGAGACATGACACATCATTGTTTATTTACGGATCTAAAAGAGACATGACACATCATTGTTTATTTACGGATCTAAAAGAGACATGACACATCATTGTTTATTTACGGATCTACAAGAAACATGACACATCATTGTTTATTTACGGATCTAAAAGAGACATGACACATCATTGTTTATTTACGGATCTACAAGAGACATGACACATCATTGTTTATTTACGGATCTACAAGAGACATGACACATCATTGTTTATTTATGGATCTATAATAATAATAATAATACATCAGACTTAAACAGCGCTTAAGCCATGCCAGCTTCCTTCAGCTTCCTGAGAAAGTAAGAGGCGTTGTTTTGTGCTTTTCTTCTTCACCACTCGCTCTGTCTGTACCAGTGGTGGAAAAAGTAATCAATTCCTTTACTTGAGTAAAAGTACCAATACTGCAATGTAGAAGTACTCCATTACAAGTAAAAGTCTGGAATAAAAAATGTACTTGAGTAAAAGTACAAAAGTATTGGCATCAAAATGTACTTAAAGTACCAAAAGTAAAAGTACTAAATATTTGAAAATAGCCTAGGTATAAAATAAGGCTAAAATGGTTAATGTATGTTTTATAATGTGATAATTTATATCTGAAAAGTAACTAGTAACTAAAGTTTTCAAGTAATTGTAGTGGAGTAAAAGTACAATATTTGCCTCTGAGATGTAGTGGAGTAGAAGTACAAGTACTGGAAATTGGAAATACTCAAGTAAAGTACAAATACCTCAAAATTGTACTCAAGTAGAGTACTTAAGTAAATGTACTTAGTTACTTTCCACCACTGGTCTGTACTGCCCAGGTGAGATGTTCAGTGATTCCCCCAGGAATTCAGCTCCTCCAGAAAAACACGGGCAAAAATCCTTGATTATGCGATGAAATATGCCACACGAGAACCATGCAATTTTATGCGGCGAAATTGCGGGAAGTTGCGAAATATGCGGAGAGTTGTGATATATGCGGCAATGTGCGGCAATATGCGAAAAGTTGCGAAAAATGTGAAATATGTTAACTCACTGAGTGCCATTAACGTGTTTCACGTGTTTTTAGCGCTATGGCTCAACGTGCCATTAACGTGTATGACGTGTTTTTGAAAAATTTGCATAAAAATGAAAAAATATATATATATATTTTTTTTTTAAACATGTTCAGAACCCAAGATATCATCATCTGAAGGTGTGCAGCTCCATCCACTCCTTGTTTAACTTAGAACTGAAAAAGGCTGTATCTCGCTTCCTAAGCACTTTTTGTTTTCTGTGAAAAAAAACTCTGGCACTTTTCAGAATCAATTCTGAAATAATTCTGGCAATCCTGGCACTCAATGAGTTAAAAGTTGCGAAATATGCGAAATATGTTAAAAGTTGCGAGATGTGCGGAAATATGCGATGCGAATCACATATTATGCGATGCGGCCTTTTTGAAAAAACGTTACCCCCGCATAATTATGCCCCATTTTGCTGATTATGCGGTAAATTCTGCGATCGCATAAACGCATTTTTTTTCTGGAGGGTCTAGGAGTTTGAACTCTCTGACCCCTCTCCACTGCAGCGCCGCCGATCTGGACGGGTGAGTGATCTTCTGGGAGGTTCTTCTGGGGTCCAAGATGAACCTCTTGTTTTTTGCAACATTGAGAGAGCCAGGTTGTTCTCCTGTAGGCTGTTTCATGGTCGCTCCTGATAAAGCTGTGGTGTCATCTGAACCATTGGTTCTCAAAGTGGGGTCCGGGGACCCCCAGGGGTCCCTGAGGGAGTTCCAGGGGGTCCCCAGCTAATTGATAGATTAGGCACCAAATGTACCCTTATGGGTCTGTAACTCTGAGAGTGTACAAATGGAACCAAATGGACCCTTATGGGTCTGTAACTCTGAGAGTGTACAAATGGAACCAAATGGACCCTTATGGGTCTGTAACTCTGAGAGTGTACAAATGGAACCAAATGGACCCTAACGGGTCCATTTGGTTCCATTTGTACACTCTCAGAGTTACATTAACATTGATTTTACAATATGAATTGGGGTCCCAGACATAGAAATCCCATTAAATGGGGGTCCGTAGCCCTAAATGCATGTACAAACTGGGGGTCCAATAAATTAAAATGGTTGAGAATCACTGCTAGAGAGCCGTAAAAACCTTCTCTTATGGGGGGTCCCTGGCTTATCTTTTCAAATGGGGGTCCGTGGGCTAATAAGTGTCCATTTGGGGGGTCCTTGACATGAAAAAGTTTGAGAACCCACTGGTCTATCACTGTGGTGTAAACATCTGAACACGTGACCACTCGGTTGGAGCTGAACGAAGCCACACAGTCAGTAATGTGTACAGGGAGTAGAGAAGGGGGTTCAAAACGCATCCCTGAGGGACTCCTGTGCTGAGGGTCAGGGGGGAGAAGTGGGACTCCTGTGCTGAGGGTCAGGGGGGGGGGGAGAAGTCATAGTTCCCCCATCCTCACCACCTAACCTAGCCCCCCCCCCCCCCCTCCCTCCCCCCTCAAACTGTTTACTGTATTTCTTTGTTTTTTGTTGTTGTTTTTCTTACCTTTAAAATGTTCATATGATGTTCTTTATAGCAGTGGTTCTCAACCTGGGGGTCGCGACCCCCAGGGGGTTCGCCAAATAATTTGGGGGGGTCGCCAGATTTTTTGGGTGAATTAAAAAAAAAAAAAAAAACGTTTTCTTTTTTTTTTTTTTTTTACTTTTTGTTTTAATGTTATCATTAATTCATGTTTTATCAGTTAATTTACTCAATTTACCCACTTTTTGCAAATAACCTATTATAATTAAATAACCTTCGCGCGCGCGAACGGGACCGCGCGCGTGCACGCGGGGGGTCGCGGGAAATATAATATATTATATAATATAGACCCCATTTGAAACAAGCCAGTGTAGCTTTCCCGGGCGATCCATTTTAGTCAACCTTGTATTGTAAATAGGGGTGTGCCGATACACTAATTTCACCAAACGATACGATACGATATTTGGCTCACAACTTCGATACGATTTCAATACGATACGCACTTTTTTTTATATTACGAAAATATATGGGGGAGAATTATTCACACATGCAAACTTGTAGCTTTTCAGCTACAATAGCCGTTTTGAATCCAAATAGGGCAATTATAGTGTGACACCTGACCCGAAAAAAAACCCAACATAACATGTTGTCACCCTTTTCACCTCGGGGGCTGTTTGCATGCCCGATTATAATGATTGTAAAAAAATATATAAAAAAAAAAAAAATTCAAAACGATATTTTTTTTTCCTCCAAAACGATACATATCGTCACGAAAACGTATCGCGATATATCGTGGGACGATATATCGGCACACCCCTAATTGTAAACCGTACTTCATGTGCTTTTTCTCTGCAAACTTCTGAATAAAGTATTCAATCAATCAATCAATCAATCAATGTAATGACCTCGTCCATTAACACTTTGCCTGCCACCCAGGAGATTTCTCATCAGATTCTGCACTGGAACATCGCTGGCAGATATGTATCGTTTCTATTTTATTATATTACAATGAACTAATAAAGTAAAGTACCAAACAGCGTCACCCTGCTGTTAGCAGAGTGTTATCACTCACACTTGCAAAAGCCATGGAATGTCAAATGTATAAATCAAACACTATTAACGTTTCACTTGTTACGGTAGTTTTTTCTTTCACATTCTTGCATTTGTAAACATGGCGAAGGTTTAAATACATTCTGACAGTTGACTCACAGTGAACTGTCCCTCTGGGAAAGACACGTGGCAGATATAACGCATCACGCATTACAACACTACTCTTATATATAAAGTATATACAGTACATATACCATACATCAGGGGTCTTCAACAGGGGGTCCGGGACCCCTAGGGGTCCTCAGAGTTACTACAGGTGGTCCCCGCCAAATCTTTATGTGATATGATTAATTTTTTTACCTTAAAGGGTAAGACCACTTTGGTAGAGGTTTGGGTTGTGTAGTTACCTTGCCATGATGTAACTCCAAAGGTGGGCAAGAAATCAAAAATAATTGCTCCATTGATTAGAAATTGATAATTCAAAATATGCTCCTCATTGACTTACATTGTACGGTGAAACAGCTCACAAAGTCACTCTTTTAGCACAGAAATGAACCCAAACATAGCTGATTCAGACAATATAGAGCATCATCAAACCCAGTACTGTTTGTTTTTTTAATAAAAATGTCAACTTCCTGTTGATTTTACTATTTGAAGATCTGGATCCGGATCCGCCGATCCAGTCCGGGTTTTCTACTTATTAAAAATGGCAAAATCAACAGGAAGTTGTCATTTTTATACTGGGTTTGGTGATGCTCTATATTGTCTGAATCAACTTTGTTTGCGTTCGTTTTTGTGCTAAAAGAGTGACTTTGAGAGCAGTTTTACCGTACAATGTAAGTCAATGAGGAGCATATTTTGAATTATAAATTTCTAATCAATGGAGCAATTATTTTTGATTTCTTGCCCACCTTTGGAGTTACATCATGGCAAGGTAACTACACAACCCAAACCTCTACCAAAGTGGTCTTGCCCTTTAACCACTTGAACCATAGCATCCCTTTTCTGAGGAGAACTTTAGCCAAAAATAGCAGATCTACAAGCTCACAACGCCTCGCGCTGCTGCGAGGCGTTGTGGAGCTTGTAGATCTGCTATTTTTGGCAAAGAGTTGTATAGGTGTAGAGGGAAAAAAGAGCAGCAAAAGTCTGAAACACAATTTTATACAATTTAGAGGGGGTCCCAGGTTCATCTCTCTCTCAGCTAGGGGGTCCTTGCCCTAAAAATCGTTGAAGACCCCTGCCATAGGCTACGTTATGTGTACAAAACAGCAGAATAGTCAGATATAAAAGTATCAGCCCACCCCACCATGACTCCCTCTGTGTCCTTGAAGAGTAGAGAACACATGATGGGATAGCTGACTGTAAGCCAGCGGTTCCCAACCTGTCGTGGTCAAATTCAAATTCTTTACTTAAGTAAAAGTACCAATACTGCAATATAAAAATACTCTGTTACAAGTAAAAATCCAAAATTAAAAATGTACTTGAGTAAAAGTACAAAAGTATTGGCATCAAAATGTACTTAAAGTACCAAAAGTAAAAGTACTAAATGTTTGAAAATAGCAGATCTACAAGCTCACAACGCGTCGCGCTGCGACGCGTTGTGAGCTTGTAGATCTGGTATTTTCAAATAGCCTAGGTATAAAATAGGTTTAAAGTGGTTAATGTATGTTTTATAATGTAATTATTTATATCTGAAAAGTAACTAGTAACTAAAGTTTTCAAATCATTGTAATGTAGTAAAAGTACAATATTTGCCTCTGAGATGTAGTGGAGTAGAAGTAAAAGTATTGGAAATTGGAAATACTCAAGTAAAGTACAAATACCTCAAAATTGTACTTAAGTACAGTACTTAAGTAAATGTACTTAGTTACTTTCCACCACTGAATATAATGAATATTAAAAACTATTAATGGAAAAAAAAATGTCATGGTGTTCTTTTCTTTAAAACCTTGAACATTTAGAGTGTTGAGAGAGTGTTGTACCTGTTCTAGTTGTTTCTGCAGCGCCCCCTGTTGGTGGGAGAGTGTTGTACCTGTTCTAGTTGTTTCTGCAGCGCCCCCTGTTGGTGGGAGACGTGGATCAGCTGGTTGGTGTCCTCCTCAGAGAAACTTCTTCCAGATTTCTTGGCCGTTCGTTGTTTTGCAGAAAGAGACTTCTTGGCTTTACGATGACCTGAGACAATAATAATAATAATAATATTATTATTAATATTATTTATTAATACTATTTACGATGTCCTGAGATAATAATAATAATAATAATAATATGTATTAATATTATTAATAATATTTATGATGTCCTGAGATAATAATAATAATAATAATAATAATAATATGTATTAATATTATTAATAATATTTATGATGTCCTGAGATAATAATAATAATA
>NC_139959.1:46562002-46607002 GCF_963454915.1 Gymnoscopelus microlampas | reverse complement strand
AAATGGAGAGAGAGATAGAGAGAGGTTCATTTTGGTGATGTTGGTTGACTTAACCCCTAGGCTGCTCAGAATGCTAGGGCGATACTATAGACCTCACACCTAGCACTCACCTAACCCCTGACCCCTGACCCCTGTGTATATGTATGCACTCACTGATAAATCCTGATCCAAAGTTAGGAGGGTTCGGCCTGAGGGTCACCTGAGGGGTCAACTTTCCATCCTGAAAACACACAGAAAAAACATCTCTATTATTATAGAGAACCTCCAGAAAAACACGGGCAAAAATCCTTGATTCTGCGACGAAATATGCAGGTTTTTTTTGCAATTTTATGCGTTTTTTTTAATGCGGTGAAAACCGCGGGAAGTTGCGAAATATGCAGAAAGTTGCGAAATATGCGAAAAGTTGCGATATGCGAAAAGTTGCGATATGCGAAAAGTTGCGATATGCGAAAAGTTGCGAAAAATGCGAAATATGTTAAAAGTTGCGAAATATGCGGAAATATGCGGTGTGAATCGCATATTATGCGATGCGATGCGCATAATATGCGATGCGATGCGCATAATATGCGATGCGATGTGACCTTTTTGAAAAACCGTTACCCCCGCATAATTATGCGGCGTTTTGCTGATTATGCGGTAAATTCTGCGATCGCATAAACGCATTTTTCTGGACGGTCTAATTATATATATAATATTATATTATTACATGTGTTGTAGATCAGTGGTTCTCACACTTTTTCATGTCAAGGACCCCCAAATTGACATTTATTAGCCCACGGACCCCCATTTGAAAAGATATGCCAGGGACCCCCATAAGAGAAGATTTTTACGGCTCTCTAGCAGTGATTCTCAACCATCTTAATTTCTTGGACCCCCCAGTTTGACATGCATTAGAGGCTACGGACCCCCATTTCATGGCATTTCTATCTCTGGGACCCCAATTCATATTGTAAAAATCGAAAATCGAAAATCTCAGAGTTACAGACCCATAAGGGTCCATTTGGTTCCATTTGTACACTCTCAGAGTTACAGACCCATAAGGGTCCATTTGGTCCCTAACTACCATTTAGCTGGGGACCCCCTGGAACTCCCTCAAGGACCCCTGGGGGTCCCCGGACCCCCACTTTGAGAACCAACGCTGTAGATTATTATTATAATTATATAATACATAACATAATATTATTACATGTGTTGTAGATTGTGTATCGTTGTGTACATACCACACACGGTTGTGTATTGCTGTGTACTTGTTGTGTAGTTGTGGTGCCTCCTTCGGGTCTCAAGGCCTCTGCTGGAGCCTGGTGGAACCTGAAACGTACAAACAGGAAGTGAGGTCACGGGGCCCACCACAGGACGTGATGTCACTAGCCACATGGTCAGATCTGTTTCCGGTCGTACAGTCTGGGACTCGGAAGCTCTGATCGTGATTGCCATATAAGGTGTGAAGCCTCGTCCTCCCCCACTTCCCTTTAACACATTGAGTGCCAAAAACGGTCCGGAGCGTTTTTCATAATCCAAACAAGGTGTGCCAAAAACGGTTATGGCCGTTTTTGGGAAAAAATATGAAAAATTTAAAATTAAAAAAATCATTTTTTTTTTTTTCCCTTCACAGCACCAGGAGATATAATTTTACGAAGATTCAAGGCAGGGGCGTGCACAGACATTTTGAGGGGCAGGTGCTCAAGTAAATTATACTTTTTTTGTGTGTACTTGGTCTGCTCTTGTTTCCCTCTACACCTATACCTCCTTGCCAAAAATAGCCGATCTACAAGCTCACAAGTACTCACAACGCCTCGCGCGTTGTGAGTACTTCTGGTCAAGAGGGCAAAGGGCAGGTGCTCAAGCACCACCTAGAGTCTATCTGTGCACGTCCCTGATTCAAAGTTCTTACATACCGGCGAATATAGCAAATATACGCAAAATTCGGACTCGTTCCGAATAATTAAAAGACGCTTTTTCGCTTTGCTTTTTCACTCCATGTACGGAGCCATTGACTTTATAAGGTTTTTTTTTAAAAACGCATTATTCGCACGAAAAAATCGCCCCGGTGTGTAAGGACCTTTAGACTCCAATCCACTTCCTGGTTAAGTTATGACTTCAAAAGCCTGTATCTCGGCTCCTGTGTACTTTTTGTTTTTACGATGTATTTTCGACTATTTTCAACTGGCTGCAACTATGGAACGGATGACCGAATGTTTTTAAATCTTTTTCCCCGGATTGTACGAGACCTCTATGTGTGTAATGAGGGGATCACCGTGAGGACGGTGATCACTGAAAATGTTTTGTGACTACTTGAAAAAGGTCCAAAAATGGTTAAAATTCCAGGCACTGGAGGTATACCCTGTTTTGAAAAAACCCCTGGCACTCAATGTGTTAATCTTTACAGTCGCGCAAATGTATTCTGATATGAATCAAAATCATCTGAGCATGTATAGCATGATGCTAAGCTGAAATGGATATTAAAAAATAAAATGTAGAGATATTTTTAAATATATTTTCGTGAAAAAAATGGGGAAAAAAAGATGGGAAAAAAAAGGAAAAAAATGAAAATTAAAAAATAAAATGTAGAGATATTTTAAAATATATTTTTGTGAACGGAAGTACCAGTTTCCTCTCTCGGATTTCTGGGAGGTGTAGTTCTAGACTCTATATAACATTCAGAGACTAACTAGCCACAGGAAGTGATGCGGTGTGTGTGTGTGTGTGTGTGTGTGTGTGGGGGGGGGGGGGGGGAGGTACCTGTTGATGGGGTTTAGTCCCAAGTTGCTCTGGGTTACGACCTTGTTGATGCCCTGGAGGGCGACCATCTTGGCCTTCATGATGGAGTCATCTGGAGACAGACAGACAGACAGACAGACAGACAGACAGACAGACAGACAGGTGTTTGTTTGACTCGTGTCTCTAATAAACCAACGCTCAGTGGCGTGCACAGAGGGGCAGGTGCTCAAGTAAATTATACTTTTTTTTGTTTACTTGGTCTGCTCTTTTTTTCCCTCTACACCTATACCTATTTTTTCCCTCTACACCTATATTTTTTCCCTCTACCTATTTTTTTTTTTACCTACCTATTTTTTTTTATTATTTTTTTACCTACCTATTCTTTTTTTCCCTCTACACCTATATTTTTTCCCTCTATACCTATATTTTTTCCCTCTACACCTATATTTTTTTCCCTCTACACCTATATTTTTTCCCTCTATACCTATATTTTTTCCCTCTACACCTATATTTTTTCCCTCTATACCTATATTTTTTCCCTCTACACCTATATTTTCCCCTCTATACCTATATTTTTTTCCCTCTATACCTATATTTTCCCTCTACACCTATATTTTCCCCTCTACACCTATATTTTTCCCTCTACACCTATATTTTTTCCCTCTATACCTATTTTTTCCCTCTACACTTATATTTTTTTCCCTCTACACCTATATTTTTCCCCTCTACACCTATACCTCTTTAGCCAAAAATATCAGATCTACAAGCTCCACAGGAGCTTGTAGATCTGATATTTTTGGCTAAAGTTCTCCTCAGAAAAGGGATGCTAGGTTTCGAGTGGTTATGGTAAAAAAGAAAAAATCATATCACATAAAGATTTGGCGGACCCCCTGTCGTAACTCTGAGGACCCCCCTAGGGGTCCCCGGACCCCCCTGTTGTTGAAGACCCCTGCTGTAAACTGAAGAAAAAAAAGGGCACTTCTGGTCAAGAGGGAAAAAGGGCAGGTTGCTCTAGCGCCACCTAGAGTCTATCTGTGCACGTCCCTGAACTAACGCTGCTTTTCACCGTCTTTACTGATGGATGGATGGATGGATGCTTCACTGCATCATGCTCATGTTAAAATGATATATAAAGTATTATATTAAATATATAATTTATATAAACAAAAAGGCGCAAAAAGGCGCAAAAACGACACAAAAAGGCGCAAAAACACTGCATGTGAGCAACTCAATGCTAGTGGATGGGAGGCGATATATCCGGCGCTCTCTTTAACTCTACTAGACCATACCCGGTCGACGCATCCGTGGGGGGGATATGCGCACAGGATCTGGCAACCCGGGAGGCGACATTGTTTCTATGAGTGTAAAACACGTCCTTTCGTTCACGTCCTTGTTTTATTCCATTTGGAGAAAAAAAACGCCTTTTTCTCGCCTCCATGGGTTTCCTCTGCATTTTTTTGGGGCGGTGTAACCGCCCCCTATAAGTGAGGTTTGGACACTGACCAAATCCTGCACCATGATTGGACAATAGTCTACAACGCATTGTATACCCCTAACCCTTCCATTGTTAATGCAAATTGATACTTTCGCAAAGTCAGCCAATCACATTACAGCTAGTGTCATCGCCACTAGCTGTAATGTGATTGGCTGACTTTGCCAAATTCGGGACTGTGATTGGCTAGCGAGACACATGACACATATGCAGCCCTATGAATGGCAGTATGGACTTATGGAAAAAGCCATAGGGTTATTAGGTGGGTTAGGGTTTTTTAGGTGAGTCATGTTGTGATGACCACACACCGCCCACTTCACACTGGGTGTGATTTTTATTAACTGTAGGGTGTCTTAGAGGTATCCGAGTCAAGTCCAAGTCAACACAGCCAAGTCCCGAGTCAAGTCCAAGTCAACACAGCCAAGTCCCAAGTCAAGTCCAAGTCCTCAGCTTTTTGTTTCGAGTCCCACACAAGTCCTTTTTCACAATTTGCATTTGTTTTAAAACAAGGGTTCTTCCAGGCCAACAGAACGCAGATACTGTACTTTTAATTTCCTCCTTCAGGACAGGGTTTAAAAAGGGCCCTTTTTAATGAGTATAATGTCATTTTGTACAATCTGTATGGTAGAGTATGTTACTACAATATAACGTATACAACAAGTAAAGACGCGCGAACGCTGGAGGCGAACGCAGCTCGAAAATATTGTGTATTTACGGACTCTGTGTGTGTGCGTGTGTGTGTGTGTGTGTGTGCCAAAAACAAGCCAAATGTTGTCCAAAAGTTAGGGTAAATAAGCAGCTTTGGCAACACTACACTAGGTGTCACTGACGGCCGGGATTTCTGACTAATAACATTATAGTTGACGCACACTTTTTAAACATTTTTGGCTTGCTTAAGTGACTTGAAAGTGACTTGAAAAGACTTGAATTTTCAAGTCAAGAGGGCTCAAGTCAAGTCAAGTCTCAAGTCTTTAGCGTTCAAGTCAAGTCAAGTCTCAAGTCTCGAGTCCAAGTCTCCACCTCTGCTATAGGGTACCTATTTTACCTGTAGGGTACCTGTAGGGTACCTATAGGGTACACATGTTACCTGTGAGGTGTCTTATCAGAGCCTGTAGGGTACATATGGTACCTGTGGGGTGTCTTATCAGAGCCTGTAGGGTACATATGGTACCTGTAGGGTACACATGTTACCTGTGGGGTGTCTTATCAGAGCCTATAGGGTACCTGTAGGTAGGGTACCTGTAGGGTACCTGTAGGGTACCTGTAGGTAGGGTACCTATAGGGTACACATGTTACCTGTGGGGTGTCTTATCAGAGCCTATAGGGTACCTGTAGGTAGGGTACCTGTAGGGTACCTGTAGGGTACCTGTAGGTAGGGTACCTGTAGGGTACCTGTAGGGTACCTATAGGGTACACATGTTACCTGTGGGGTGTCTTATCAGAGCCTATAGGGTACCTCTATGGTACCTGTAGGGTACCTGTAGGTAGGGTACCTGTAGGGTACCTGTAGGGTACACATGTTACCTGTGGGGTGTCTTATCAGAGCCTGTAGGGTACCTATAGGTACCTGTAGGGTACCTGTAGGGTACCTGTAGGGTACCTGTAGGTAGGGTACCTGTAGGGTACCTATAGGGTACACATGTTACCTGTGGGGTGTCTTATCAGAGCCTGCATGTGTTTGTGTTGCTGCTGCTCGTGTCTCTCCTGGTCCAGGAGATCCTGCAGGAGTAACGGCTGCTCCTCCAGGAGCAACAGCCTGGACGACAGGGGAGGAGGGGGGGGCTGAGGGGAGGGGGGCTGGGGGTGAGACGACTGGGGGTGAGGTGGAGGGTGAGACGACTGGGGGTGAGACTGGGGGTGAGACTGGGAGTGAGACGAGGGGTGTGGTGGGGGGTGAGACTGGGGGTGAGACTGGGGGTGAGGTGGGGGGTGAGACGACTGGGGGTGAGACTGGGGGTGAGACTGGGAGTGAGACGAGGGGTGAGATTGGGGGTGAGACTGGGGGTGAGGTGGGGGGTGAGACGAGGGGTGAGACGAGGGGTGAGATTGGGGGTGAGACTGGGGGTGAGACTGGGGGTGAGGTGAGGGGTGAGACTGGGGGTGAGACGAGGGGTGAGACGGGGGGTGAGACGGGGGGTGAGACTGGGGGTGAGACTGGGGGTGAGACGGGGGGTGAGACGGGGGGTGAGACGGGGGGTGAGACGATGGATTGAAACCACTCCCTGGCTGTTGTTGGAAGACAGATGGCTGTCCTAGAGAGAGAGAGAGAGAGAGAGAGAGAGAGAGAGAGAGAGAGAGAGAGAGAGAGAGAGAGAGAGAGAGAGAGAGAGAGAGAGAGAGAGAGAGAGAGATGATGGGAGTGGATAAGATAGAGAAAGAGAGAGTGTGTCAGACAGCCTCTGTATCTGACCTTTGTTGCAGAACCCTAGCCTGGTATCCAGCCTCTGATTCGCTACGTTCGATGGACTTTTCTTTCTCTCTCCGCTTCTCAGTCTGGAATGCACCCCATTGACTCGTCTTGCAGAACTACACTGGAACTACATATGTTACGTTAGGCAACGTCGTTGCTGATTGGATGTTGTTCAAACGAATGACGAATCACAACGATCACACTGGTTTTTTTTTTGTCCCGCCTCCCCCCCCCGCACCACAGACCAATCAGAAGCCACGGCACGACTCGAAACTCGTTTGTCATGTCCCGCCTCCCTTGGGGATAGGAGGCGTTCCTGACTGATAAGCGGAGAGAGAGAGAAAAAAGTCCGCCGAACGTAGCGAATCAGGCTGGATCCCAGGCTACTGTATCTGACCTGTTGTTCTGCTTTAGCAGCTGGAAGCTCTGCTGCAGTTACACAGTTATCTGTTCCTTACACCATATGTATGACTGCTGCAGTTACACCGTTATCCGTTCCTTACAGTTATCTGTTCCTTACACCATATGTATGACTGCTGCAGTTACACAGTTATCTGTTCCTTACAGTTATCTGTTCCTTACACCATATGTATGACTGCTGCAGTTACACCGTTATCCGTTCCTTACAGTTATCGGTTCCTTACACCATATATGTATGACTGCTGCAGTTACACAGTTATCTGTTCCTTACACCATATGTATGACTGCTGCAGTTACACAGTTATCTGTTCCTTACAGTTATCTGTTCCTTACACCATATGTATGACTGCTGCAGTTACACAGTTATCTGTTCCTTACACCATATGTATGACTGCTGCAGTTACACAGTTTTCCGTTCCTTACAGTTATCCGTTCCTTACACCATATGTACGACTGCTGCAGTTACACAGTTATCTGTTCCTTACAGTTATCGGTTCCTTACACCATATATGTATGACTGCTGCAGTTACACAGTTATCGGTTCCTTACACCATATGTATGACTGCTGCAGTTACACAGTTTTCCGTTCCTTACAGTTATCCGTTCCTTACACCATATGTATGACTGCTGCAGTTACACAGTTATCTGTTCCTTACAGTTATCTGTTCCTTACACCATATGTACGACTGCTGCAGTTACACAGTTATCTGTTCCTTACAGTTATCTGTTCCTTACACCATATGTATGACTGCTGCAGTTACACAGTTATCTGTTCCTTACACGTTTATGTTCCAGCCCACACTGTGCCACGTTTGGTTAACTTGGGGGACGGAGACCTTTATTCATGGTTCTCATGGATTAAAGCTAAATCAAATCTCACGACTGAAAATGTCCTAATGTGCGATTTGTGAAACCGTGTGAAAGGATCCCCCACACACACACTAGCGCCGATTCCTAAACAATGAATACATTATGTACAATTAGGATGCTTTATATAGTAATATTGTTCCTGCTGTTCTACACACTGCCAACCATGTGAAGAAATTACAGATTCAGGCTTTAACCTTTGCTTGTATATGAAATATCCGAGACGAATAAGATATTATGGAAGATGCTTCTGAACATATTGCTAGTTTGACCACTTCAAATGCTCTAATCGTAAAATAACCGAAAATAGCCGATCTACAAGCTCTCAATGCGTCGCAGACGCATTGAGAGCTTGTAGATCGGCTATTTTTGCTGCGCAACATGCTTCCATAGAAGACATGCTGGCTTCTATGGAATCCAAATGACTGAAATCTGAAGAACTTTAATCCATGGGTTCTACAGAGTAAGCTCTAAAATATAAGAGAGAGAGAGAGAGAGAGAGAGAGAGAGAGAGAGAGAGAGAGAGAGAGAGAGAGAGAGAGAGAGAGAGAGAGAGAGAGAGAGAGAGAAATGGAGGAGAGAGGGATGAAGGGATAGAGTATGGAAGGGTGGAGGGATGGAGGGATAGAATAATAAGAGGGATGGAGGGATAGATGTTTACCCGCAGAGATGGAGGGAGTAGAAGAATGAAGGATAGAGGATGGAGGGATAGATGGACGGATGGAGGATGGACAGAGGCGGAGGTTTACCTGCAGACATCAGGACTGACGATGATCCTCCCGGAACCTGGAGGACTGATCTCTGCTCTGATTGGAGGAGCTGTCTGTGTGGGTGTGTCTGGACGGGACTGGCAGTGGCAGTGTCCTGGGGACGAGAGGAGAGAAATGTCATGTTCACTCTTTCACTCACACACACACACACACACACACACACACACACACACACACACACACACACACACACACACACACACACACACACACACACACACACACACACACACACACACACACACACACACACACACACACACACTTTCCCGCATTTCCTGCAAAAACAAGCAACCAAGAGTATACCTAGCGCTAAGGTAAAAGTGCAATATATCAGTTACCTACTGTCTTAAACACATGAGACAAAATAGCTAAATCAAATGAGCACGAGATAATACAAATAAGTGTAACGAATAAACAAGATCCAATAAAACAATAAAACAAGAGTTCGTACAACTAGTTAACAACAAGTAAGCCAGGCAAAGAGGAAGGGTAGTGTTTCCTGAAGAGGTGGGTTTTCAGCCTACGGTGAAAGATGGGCAGTGACTCTGCTGTCCTGACATCAGTGACTCTGCTGTCCTGACATCAGTGACTCTGCTGTCTTGACATCAGTGACTCTGCTGTCCTGACATCAGTGACTCTGCTGTCCTGACATCAGTGACTCTGCTGTCCTGACATCAGTGTCTCTGCTGTCCTGACATCAGTGTCTCTGCTGTCCTGACATCAGTGACTCTGCTGTCCTGACATCAGTGTCTCTGCTGTCCTGACATCAGTGACTCTGCTGTCCTGACATCAGTGACTCTGCTGTCCTGACATCAGTGGGAAGTTCATTCCACCACTGTGGGGCCAGAACAGAAATAAGTTGTGACCGTGTCGATCGACACGAAGGACCCTTGAGTGACGAGGCAATCAGTCGCCCCGAGGTGGCAGACCGAAGTGGTCGGGTAAGGGTGTAAGCATCGACCATAGCCCGGAGGTAAGAAGGAGCTGTTCCTTTCACTGCCCTATAGGCTAGCACCAGGGTTTTAAACTGGATCCGAGCTGCTACGGGGAGCCAGTGTAGAGAACGGAGAAGGATAGCTGTGTGGCAGAACTTGGGGCGGTTGAACACCAGACGAGCTGCAGCTCTGAACAAGCTCCAGAGCTACTATGTAAACACACGGTTCAGACCGTGATCGGCACCCGACGTGTTAATAGTATAAACCAGTATAAACCAGTAAAACCTGGTAGAAACCAGTAGAAACCATTAAAACCTGGTAGAAACCAGTAGAAACCAGTAGAAACCATTAAAACCTGGTAGAAACCAGTAGAAACCAGTAGAAACCAGTAACACCAGCTGGTACCTTGCTCAGGAGGTGGTTGTTGGGTCTCGGCGAGGAGGCATGCTGCAGCGCGGCGGGGGGGAGGGACTCCATCTTGACGAGGGAGGCCTGGCCGCGTCCAATCATCACCACGGGCGCCTCCCCGGCTTCCTGTTTCACCTGGGGGGGGGCGTGGCCTCCCTCCTCCTCCCCCAGGTCCAGCTCCTCCCCCCCCTCGGGGTCGGCGTACGCGATCAGGTCGAACTTCCCCGACAACAGGAAGTCGTCCAGGTGCAGGTCGTTGGGACCCAGGTCCAGATCCTCCTTACCTGTTAATTAATGCATTTCAATCATTAATCACCTGTTAATTAATGCATTTCAATCATTAATCACCTGTTAATTAATGCATTTCAATCATTAATCACCTGTTAATTAATGCATTTCAATCATTAATCACCTGTTAATTAATGCATTTCAATCATTAATCACCTGTTAATTAATGCATTTCAATCATTAATCACCTGTTAATTAATGCATTTCAATCATTAATCACCTGTTAATTAATGCATTTCAATCATTAATCACCTGTTAATTAATGCATTTCAATCATTAATCATCTGTTAATTAATGCATTTCAATCATTAATCACCTGTTAATTAATGCATTTCAATCATTAATCACCTGTTAATTAATGCATTTCAATCATTAATCACCTGTTAATTAATGCATTTCAATCATTAATCACCTGTTAATTAATGCATTTCAATCATTAATCACCTGTTAATTAATGCATTTCAATCATTAATCACCTGTTAATTAATGCATTTCAATCATTAATCATCTGTTAATTAATGCATTTCAATCATTAATCACCTGTTAATTAATGCGTTTCAATCATTAATCACCTGTTAATTAATGCATTTCAATCATTAATCACCTGTTAATTAATGCATTTCAATCATTAATCACCTGTTAATTAATGCATTTCAATCATTAATCTAACCTTACTTGAGGGGGTTCCAGGGGGTCCCCAGCTAAATGATGGACAGGAACCAAATGGACCCTTATGGTTCTGTAACTCTGAGAGTGTACAAATGGAACCAAATGGACCCTTATGGGTCTGTAACTCTGAGAGTGTACATAGGGTCCATTTGGTTCCATTTGTACACTCTCAGAGTTAAATTAACATTGATTTTACAATATGAATTGGGGTCCCAGAGGTATAAATGCCATGTATGTCATGTATATAAATATAATATGAAAAAATAAATTAAACTAGAAAATGTGCTCCTCGGAGAACAGGTCTCCGCCAGTACTGTTCCTGATTAATCCTGTCTTAAGTGTTACTCCGCCATTTCTCAGCCATTTGGTGATTATTCCTGTCTTACCTCACTTTGAAAGAGACACAGACTCTTTCAAAGTGACACATGTATTTATAGGCCGCTGATACGTCATGCGTCTCACTAGCCAATCAGAGCACACTCTTTCAACGTATTGTCACGTGTCACGTGAGCCTTGACCAATGTTAGCTTGTGGAAAGTGAAAACAATGTCTCCTGGCGGAGACAAAAAGTAAAAATAATAGGTATAAATGAAATGTATGTTACCATCATCAGGGTCCATCAGGTTCAGGTCCACCAGGTCTTTAATATTATTATTACTCTCCGGAGGAGAGTATTGTTTTCACTTTCTAAATATGACACACCGATTGGTCAAGCCTCACGTGACACGTGACAATACGGTGAAATACTGTATAAATACATGGCGTCACTTTGACAGTGTCTTTGTCACTGTCAAAGTGAGGTAAGACAGGAACCATCACGAATTGGCTGCATGGCTGATACATAATTGGCAGATAGGACACTTATATAGACAGGAGGGATATGACACTTACACAGACGGATAGGACACTTACAGTACACAGACAGGACGGATAGGACACTTATACAGACAGGACGGATAGGACACTTATACAGACAGGACGGATAGGACACTTATACAGACAGGACGGATAGGACACTTACATAGACAGGAGGGATATGACACTTACACAGACAGGACGGATAGGACACTTACAGTATACAGACAGGACGGATAGGACACTTACAGTATACAGACAGGACGGATAGGACACTTATACAGACAGGAGGGATAGGACACTTACACAGACAGGAGGGATAGGACACTTACATAGACAGGACGGATAGGACACTTATACAGACAGGACGGATAGGACACTTATACAGATAGAACATTCCCAACATTCCCAACTGCGGAGAGTTGTGCTCCGAGGAGCACTTTTTCTAGTTAATATTAATATTATTAATAATACATATGTTACCATCATCAGGGTCCATCAGGTTCAGGTCCACCAGGTCCTTAACCTCCACGTCCTCCAGGTCCTTCACGGCCGAGTCGTCCGCTTCCTCCTCAAGCCCCTCCCCCATCCCAGCGTTGCCGTGGTGACCCACTGATGACATCTGATGATGATGATGATGATGATGATGCTGTGCCGCTGCCGAGGCAACGGGGTTCATCATGCCGACAACGCCAAGACCTAGCAGGGTGGGGGGGGGCCGGAGGGGGGGTCCCCCCCCATGGGGCTGGAGGAGGGAGGTCTGGTGGGCGGAGTCCATGTGCGGTGGGGGGAGGAGCTGGGGGAAAGGGAGGCGGAGCCTCATGAGGTCTGGCGCTGGCGCTCGGTGTCGGAGCTCGATGAACGGCTGTCCCATGATGCAATGCGGCTGGATGGTTCTGGGGAGGAAGGACTGCGCGGGGCCTGGAGGAACATGAATAATAATAATAATTATTGTAATAATTATTGCGGTTGTTGACCAGTGGTGGAAAAAGTACTCAAATTCTTTACTTAAGTAAAAGTACCAATACTGCAATATAAAAATACTCAGTTACAAGTAAAAGTCCAGAATTAAAAATTTACTTGAGTAAAAGTACAAAAGTATTGGCATCAAAATGTACTTAAAGTACCAAAAGTAAAAGTACTAAATATTTGAAAATAGCAGATCTACAAGCTCACAACGCGTCGCGATGCGACGCGTTGTGAGCTTGTAGATCTGCTATTTTCAAATAGCCTATGTATAGAATAGGTTTAACAGTGGTTAATGTGTGTTTTATAATGTAATAATTTACATCTGAAAAGTAACTAGTAACTAAAGTTTTCAAGTAAATGTAGTGGAGTAAAAATACAATATTTGCCTCTGAGATGTAGTGGAGTAGAAGTAAAAGTACTGGAAATTGGAAATGCTCAAGGAAAGTACAAATACCTCAAAATGTTACTTAAGTATAGTACTTAAGTAAATGTACTTAGTTACTTTCCACCACTGCTATGGGCCACATGAACACTTTAAACCTCTGTATACAGATCTACAGATGTGACTATGGGCTATAGCCTGGTTAAACCCTCCCTCCGGAAATCTCATTTCCATTTGATTCCAGGAGTGAGTCTGGCCTGATTGGACCATTGTGGGAGTTTCTAGCGGAATTAAAAACTAACCGAGCCAATCAGCGTCCGCTCATTGTTTTGTGATTGACAGCGGGGGTATAGGCCAATCAGAGTGGAACCAGAGTGGTTCACACGTCATTAATCGACACACCTTTCATACAAGCTGCTCGTTAACATCAGAGACAAACCAATGACTCCTGGTGATAATCACTGCAGCCTGAAGTGGCTTAATTGGACATCAAAGGGCCACTTGGACATCAAAGCTACATTACTCCCGCCCATCTCCAGCCCACAGCCAAATTGCCCATATAAGGTCTGCTGCAGGCCAGACTCACTCCTGAAATAAAATACAATTGAGATTTCTAGAGGGAGGGTTTACCAGGCTAACTATGAGCCACAGGAACACTTTAACCCCTGATGAAGCATCTGTGTCACTTTTTGATTTGAGCTAAAAAGCTTTTTTTTACTCTTTGGCAATTCAAAAAATATCAGATCTACAAGCTCATAGCGCGGCTTGATGAGCTACATGAGCTTGTAGATCTGCTATTTTAGAAATATTGTTATTTTTTTGCAAATCTTTGCTTCTGGGGGATTAAACAGTTTTTTTGAAAAAACTTATGTCGCCATAATATCAGTGGTTCTTTTTTCCATGTCAAGGACCCCCCCAAAATGACATGTATTTAGCCACGGACCCCCATCTAAAAAAAATATATGTTTCAGGGACCCCCAGAAGCAAAGATTCGAGTTAAAATGTTTCGCTTTAAAACAATATATATATATATTAAAAGATTTGCACACATTTTCACGATTTGTTCAAAAATATCAGATCTGCAAGCTTAAATATTAAAAAAAAAAATGAAATATTTTTGAAAAAAATTTAAAATATTTTTGAAAAAAAAGAAGAAATATTTTTGAAAAAAAATGAAATATTTTTGAAAAAAATTTTGAAAAAAAATAGAAAAATAGAAAAATTGAAAAAACAGCCCAAAGTGTAAAATAATTATTTTTTTTAGCTCAAATCAAAAAGTGACACAGATGCTTCTTCAGGGCTTAAAGGGTTAAACCTCTGTATACAGACCTACAGATCCGCTGTTTTCATATAAAATCTCGGGGGCTATAACTTATAATAAAAAGGACCTGGCAACGCTGACTATATACCTGGTATGATGGGAGCATGAGGTCTGATGGCTTCTCCAGGCATCATGGACCTCCTGTCAGACAGAGGCAGCCCGGGGACAGAGCCCTGGTGAACGCCTACGGCTCCTGGAGGAGCTGCTGCAGCGTAACTGAACCTATAGGAGAGATGTTTGTTCATCACATGAGTTAACTCATTCACTGCCAAAATTATTTCTGGCCGCGTCTGAACACCACCAAGATTTTTCATTGAAAAAAAAAAAGTACTCAGGAGCTGAGATACAGAATTTTTAAGTTTTAAGTTAACAAGGAAGTGGATGGGAGTCTATATGTTCGAAAAATCATATCTCCTTGGTCTTTGGGTCAAATTTTTTTTTTTTAAATGTAAAAATAAATAAATATATATATATATATTTTTAATTTTTTTAATTTTTTAAAAAGTCGTTTTAGTCGTTCTACATATTTGAAAATAATGTATATAATGTATATAATAATGAAAATAAAAATTACATATTTGAAAATAAGAAAAAAACGAAAAAAAACAACGCGTCTCTATTTTCAAACATATTTGTACTTTTACCTTTGGTACTTTAACTACATTTTGATGCCAATACTTCTGCACTTTCACTCAAGTAAATTTAGAATTCCGGACTTTTACTTGTAACAGAGGTACTTCTACAGTCCAGTATTGATACTTTTACTTAAAGGACGACTTCACCGCTTTTCAACCTATCTTCATATAATTGGTCCTCACTAATACTCATGATTAAAATGGTACAATTATTTTCTACTTGGTCTGTGTCTCATAGGAGGGCTGTGGACAGTCCAGAAACCCGTCTACCAGTGACATCATCGTTAGGCAGGATTTTTTTTTTCCCCAAAAAGATGCCAATTTTTTTATTCACATTTTTATTAAGGCGAGAACAATGGGATCTATTATTGCTTTGCAACTTTCCAGGAATACAAAGCCTGCAGTTTTCTATAGCAGATCTACAAGCTCACATAGCAGATCTACAAGCTCACAACGCGTCGCGATGCGACGCGTTGTGAGCTTGTAGATCTGCTATTTTCAAATGGCCTAGGTATAAAATAGGTTTAAAGTGGTTAATGTGTGCTTTATAATATAATAATTTATATCTGAAAAGTAACTAAAGTTTTCAAATAATTGTACAATATTTGCCTCTGAGATGTAGTGGAGTAGAAGTAAAAGTACAGAAAATGGGAAACACTCCAGTAAAGTAAAAATTCCTCAAAAGTGTACTTAAGTACAGTACCTAAGTAAATGTACTTAGTTACTTCACACCACCGGATGTCACATGCAGCTTGACCAATGTTGGGTGTTCTCAGACGGACACATAGAGACGGACGGAGAGGAAACGACACTCTCCATTAATCCTGTCAATATTACATATTGTCACGTGTCACTTGACCAATGTTAGCTTGACTGATGGATAGGTGTTAAAGGTGATTAAAGATAGGGTAAGTGATTTCCCTTTGGTTAAAATAGCACAGGTCCGCCAGTTAACAAAAAGAATGACCTCTAAATGACCGCTAAAACCACAAAATTTTCGCCCGAAACCCGCCCAAAACCGCAAAAAACACGACATTTTCACCCAAAACCGCAAAAAACGCAAATGTTTCGCCCAAAACCGCAAAAAGCGCAAAATTTTCGCCCAAAACTCGCCCAAAACCGCAAAAATAATGTTCAAACACGCGCATGCTGAATTCGGGCGCGCGCGCCCGAATTCAGCATGCGCGCGTTTGAACATTCTTTTTGCGGCTAAAACCGCGATTTTTTTGCCCAAAACCGCAAAAAACGACCAATTTTCGCCCAAAACCGCAAAAAACGCGAATGTTTCGCCCAAAACCGCAAAAAGCGCGAAATTATTCGACAGAAACAACTAGGGTAAGTGATTTCCTTTGGTTAAAATAGCACAGGTGCGCTGGCGGAGGAGACCTGTGCTCCGAGTGCCGCGCTATGAGCTTGTATATCTGCTATTTTTGAAAAATCGAGAAAATGTGTGCAAATTAATATATTTATATTATTTTAAAGCGAACATTTTTTACTCAAATCTTTGCTTCTAGGGTCCCTGGAAAAAAATATTTTGATGGGGGCCAAATACATCATCATTATGGGGGTCCTTGACATGAAAAAGCTTGAGCACCACTGATATAGAAACAAACGTTTTTCAGAAAACTGTTGAGATTTAGGAGACATGTAGAATCGGCTTCAGGTCTCAATGGGTTAATCCTGTCGATATTACATATTGTCAGGTGTCACTTGACCAATGTTAGCCTGGCTGATGGATAGGTGTGGGGAAACTAGGGAAAGTGCATTCCAGTCTGTGTGAGATGTGTTACTAGACACCTTTACAAACACATTGGTGAGGATGTTTGGTAAGGAATTTATTCGGTCTAATTCGGGTCTAATTCGGTCTAATTCGGTCTAATTCGGGTCTAATTCGGGTCTAATTCGGTCTAATTTGGGTCTAATTTGGTCTAATTCGGTCTAATTCGGTCTAATTCGGGTGTAATTCGGTCTAATTCGGGTCTAATTCGGACTAATTCGGTCTAATTTGGGTCTAATTCGGTCTAACTCGGGTCTAATTCGGGTGTAATTTGGGTGTAATTCAGGTCTAATTCGGTCTGATTCGGGTCTAATTCGGTCTGATTCGGGTCTAATTCGGTCTAATTCGGGTCTAATTCGGGTCTAATTCGGTCTAATTCAGGTCTAATT
Source organism: Gymnoscopelus microlampas (assembly GCF_963454915.1). Classification (NCBI taxonomy): domain Eukaryota; kingdom Metazoa; phylum Chordata; class Actinopteri; order Myctophiformes; family Myctophidae; genus Gymnoscopelus; species Gymnoscopelus microlampas. The sequence continues at coordinate 46,589,694 of NC_139959.1, read as the reverse complement.
CGGGTCTAATTCGGGTCTAATTCGGGTGTAATTCAGGTCTAATTTGGTCTAATTTGGGTCTAATTCGGTCTAATTCGGGTGTAATTCAGGTCTAATTCGGTCTAATTCGGGTCTAATTCGGTCTAATTCGGGTCTAATTCGGGACTAATTCGGTCTAATTCAGGTGTAATTCGGGTCTAATTCGTGTCTAATTCGGGTGTAATTCAGGTCTAATTCGGTCTAATTCGGGTGTAATTCAGGTCTAATTCGGTCTAATTCGGGTCTAATTCAGGTCTAATTCGGTCTAATTCAGGTCTAATTTGGGTCTAATTCGGTCTAATTCGGGTCTAATTTGGGTCTAATTCGGTCTAATTCGGGTCTAATTCGGTCTAATTTGGGTCTAATTCGGTCTAATTCGGGTGTAATCAGGTCTAATTCGGTCTAATTCGGGTGTAATTCAGGTCTAATTTGGTCTAATTTGGGTCTAATTCGGTCTAATTCGGGTGTAATTCAGGTCTAATTCGGTCTAATTCGGGTGTAATTCAGGTCTAATTCGGTCTAATTCGGGTCCAATTAGGTCTAATTCGGTCTAATTCGAAACTGGGAAACTAGGGAAAGTGCATTCCAGTCTGTGTGAGATGTGTTACTAGACACCTTTTACAAACACATTGGCGAGGATTTTTTTGTAAGGAATTTATTCCAAGATTGGAACTTTTTTCTGCTAATATCTCCTGACTAAATGTTAGCTTGGGCCGATGGCACCGATGTCACTTCGAAACATGTAAACGATGTTTTCGAAGTGACACATCTATATTTATAGGTATGTATTTCGTCATGCATCTCGCTAGCCAATCAAAGCACACCCTTTCCAACACCCTTTTCAACATATGGTCACGTGTCACGTGAAGCTTGAACAAATGCCTTTTTTCACCTGCGTAATATTGCAAAAGTTAGGCACATTCTGTCCCAAAATGATGCAGAAAAACTTGTCCACGCATTTGTTACTTCTAGGCTGGACTATTGCAACGCCTTACTATCAGGCTGCCCAAGTAAGTCCCTAAATAGCCTGCAGCTTGTCCAGAATGCCGCTGCGCGCATACTGACAGGAACCAGAAGAAGAGATCATATCACTCCTTCATTGGCCTCTTTGCACTGGCTCCCGGTTAAATACAGAATAGAGTTTAAAGTTCTCCTCCTCACATACAAGGCTCTCAATGGACAGGCACCAGTATATCTCAAAGAACTCATCGAGCCCCATAAACCAGCCAGAACACCACTGCGTCGACAGTATGAAAAAATGCTTACGGCTCCAGTAAACCCCCAAAAAACTAGAACAGGAGGTAGAGCATTTAAGTTTCAAGCACCTCAGCTGTGGAACCTTCTCCCAGTCTCAGTCCGTAAAGCAGACACACTCTGTATATTTAAAACTAGACTAAAAACCTTTCTCTATGATAAAGCCTATAGCCGAAGTGTATAGACTCAGTCTCCCTATAGTCATCCTCTCTCCCCCACCTTCCCCTTTCTCCTCTCTCCCCTCGTCCTCTCTCTTCTCGTCCTCCCTTTGGTTGTGTGGGTTTGTGTCCCATTGGTACAATCGTAATTAACCCTGTACGAATTCACGCTCTAGTAAGGCCTGCCACTAATTCTACAACCGGGGACTCGTTCCCCGGAGTTTCTTCTACCACCCACGTCGCAGGTCCATGGACTATTACTATGGACCCCCAGCTGCGGCTCAAGACTGTGACTGCGGACCGGGCCTGGGCCTCTCCATGGAGTCTATGGACTGTTACTACGGACCCCCAGCTGCGGCTCAAGACTGTGACTGCGGACCGGACCGGGCCTCTCCATGGAGCACGACCTGGACACGACCGTGGACTTCTACTACACTACACTATACCGCTACACTATACTGTATATTATATTATCTTAAACATTTTTATATTATTCCATTATATACTGCATACACACTATTGCTGTACTATATTATACTATCATATGCTAGTATCTTACACTATTATATTTGCTATTATTGTTATTGTTACTGCTTGCACTGTATCTCTTTCTGTCTCTCCTCTGTCTCTCCCTTTCTCTCTCTCTTCTTTCCCCCAACACGGTCGAGGCAGAAGGCCCCCGCCCTAGAGCCTAGGGTCTGCCTGACGTTTCTTCCTGTTGAATTAAGAGGGAGTTTTTCGTTGCCACTGTCGCAAAATTGCTTGCTCAGGGTGGGATGTTGGGTCTCTTCTCTACATGTAAAGTGTCTTGAGACAACTTGTTGTGATTTGACACTTTAATAAAATTGAATTGAATTGAATTGAATTGAACAATGTTAGCTTGGCTAGGGGGGGGGGGGGAGACGAAAACATACAACTCATGTTCATAACATGAGTTAACACATCCACCGCCAAGGGCTAATCTCATAAGGTACTCACCAGTGCCAAGGTTTTATTGTTGTTTTTTGTTTTTTTCAAGTCGCCATAGACCCCGTTAAAATCCTTCAGAATCCGCGATGGACTGTTTGTAAACAACGTGCACGCGTCCCTTCGTCTTTTAGTCCAGACCGCGTGTCAAAAGGAGCCGCCATGTTTGAGTTCTGACCGTTTATGTTAACATGGGAAATGCCAGGAGAAAAAACTACACAGGTTTTATAATGGTTTTAGTGTCCCACTTAGAATGGAGGCCGACGGGAAACAAAAAAACGGGATATTACTTCCGGGTCACTTCCGGTGGTGTTACACTGAAAATGGTCCCCATAGAAAATTGAAAAAAATAAAAAAAAATCGAAAAAAAGGAAAAAGCAGGGGGACCGTAGGACTACGGTCTCGGCGGTTAATGTGTTAATAAAGGTTATGTTTGTTCATCACTGGGTAGGGAGGTTATTACAGGGGGTTTACAGTGATTACCTGACAGTGTGTCTGGGGGGGTAGGGGGTCCCTGGGTAGGGTGGTGGGGGACGAGCGTACCCCACAGCAGGGGGGACGACGACGGGCTCCTCCAGGGACCACCCCCCTGTGGAGGAGGGACCGGCGGAGTGTCCACTAGGGGCAGCAGAGGGTGGTCTGGTGAGGGGAGGGGCTTCGTGCAGACCTTTCTCCATCAGCCTCAGGGTCGTCTTCTGTTGCTGCTGACGCAAGATGAGCTGTCTGAGCCTCTGACGCTACACACACACACACACACACACACACACACACACACACACACACACACACACACACACACACACACACACACACACACACACACACACACACAGAAGACATCATGAAAAGCCAATAAGAAAGAGTTTCCCCCGCTCGCCTCGCCACACACACACGCACGCACGCACGCACGCACGCACGCACACACACACGCACACACACACACACACGCACACACACACAGTTAGAGGCAGTGGTTTTCACAACCAGTGGTCCGGGGACCACCAGTGGTCCTTGAGGGAGTTCCAGGGGTTCCCAGCTAAATGATGGATAGGAACCAAATGGACCCTTATGGGTCTGTAACTCTGAGAGTGTACAAATGGAACCAAATGGACCCTAACGGGTCTGTAACTCTGAGAGTGTACAAATGGAACCAAATGGACCCTAACGGGTCCCTAACGGGTCCATTTGGTTCCATTTGTACACTCTCAGAGTTACAGACCCGTTAGGGTCCATTTGGTTCCATTTGTACACTCTCAGAGTTAGATTAACATTGATTTTATAATATAAATTGGGGTCCCAGATATAGAAATGCCATTAAATGGGGGTCCGTAGCCCCTAATGCGTGTTAAAACTGGGGGGTCCTTGAAATTAAAATGGTTGAAAATCACTGCTAGAGACGTAAAAAATAGTCTCTTATGGGGGTCCCTGGCTTTTCTTTTCAAAATGGGGGTCCCTGGGCTAATGTGTGTCAATTTGGGGGTCCTTTACGCAAAAAAAGGTTGAAAACCACTGCAGTAGATGAACGTCAGAGTCTCTCCTACTGGAGGCATTAGCATCTTTCTGCCCGGTCATCAATTTATTGTCTCAGGAATGAGACAAAAACTAAAAGTTTAGGGTTAGGGTCAAGTCTTCATGGGGTTAAAGGGGTATTCAACTAGATTAGGCAGGGGGCCACAACTGTAAAATAATTTGGAGTTGGGGGCGACGCAGTGCGCCGCAAATTTTTCGGGTCTAATTCGAGTCTAATTCGGGTCTAATTTGGGTCTAATTTGGGTCTAATTTGGGTCTAATTCGGGTCTAATTCGTGTCTAATTTGGGTCTAATTTGGGTCTAATTCGGGTCTAATTTGGTCTAATTCGGGTCTAATTCGGGTATAATTCGGGTCTAATTTGGTCTAATTCGGGTCTAATTCGGTCTAATTCGGGTCTAATTCGGGTCTAATTCGGGTCTAATTCGGGTATAATTCGGGTCTAATTTGGTCTAATTTGGTCTAATTCGGGTCTAATTCGGGTCTAATTCGGGTCTAATTCGGGTCTAATTCGGGTCTAATTCTCGGGTCTAATTCGGGTCTAATTTGGTCTAATTCGGGTCTAATTCTCGGGTCTAATTCGGGTCTAATTCGGGTCTAATTTGGTCTAATTCGGGTCTAATTCGGGTCTAATTCGGGTCTAATTTGGTCTAATTCGGGTCTAATTCGGGTCTAATTCGGGTCTAATTCTCGGGTCTAATTCGGGTCTAATTGGGTCTAATTCGGGTCTAATTCGGGTCTAACTCTCGGGTCTAATTCGGGTCTAATTCGGTCTAATTCGGTCTAATTCTGGTCTAATTCTGGTCTAATTCGGGTCTAATTTGGGTCTAATTCGGGTCTAATTCTCGGGTCTAATTCGGGTCTAATTCTGGTCTAATTCGGGTCTAATTTGGGTCTAATTCGGGTCTAATTCGGGTCTAATTCTCGGGTCTAATTCGGGTCTAATTCGGTCTAATTCGACTATGACTCAGACATATTGTTCACAAACCACTGACACTATGACTCAGACATATTTGCGAACGCAGCGGAAGGAGTCGCGCCAAAGGCGCGCCTCGGCGCAAGTGGAGCCTACTATGAAACCGTGCTGTCTGTGTGTCTCTGTCTGTGTGTGTGCAGCCACGCCCCCATGTGACTCACGCTCTCATTGGCTGCCCCCATGTGACTCACGCTCTCATTGGCCGCCCCCGTGTGACTCACGCTCTCATTGGCTGCATGCACTACAGTGTGGCTGAAATCCGCCTGTGCCCCTGGGTGACTAATTACACTCCTCTGAGAAAAAATATAGCAGCGACAGTCAAAAATAACACATCTACAAGCATCTACACGACTTCATCTATTAGACCCTCCAGAAAAACGCGGGCTAAAACTCTTGATTATGCGGGCTAAAACTCTTGATTATGCGGGCTAAAACTCTTGATTATGCGGGCTAAAATCCTTGATTTTGCAACGAAATATGCAGTTTTTTTTGCAATTTTATGCGGTGAAATTGCGGGAAGTTGCAAAATATGCGGAAAGTCGTGAAATATGCGGCAATATGCGAAATATGCAATATGCGAAAAGTTGCAAAAAATGCAAAATATGTTTGTTGCGAAATTTGCGGAAATATGCGATGCGAATCGCATATTATGCGATGCGATGCGGCCTTTTTGAAAAAACGTTACCCCCGCATAATTATGCGCCATTTTGCTGATTATGCGGTAAATTCTGCGATCGCATAAACGCATTTTTCTGGAGGGTCTAATCTATTGGGATATCTAAGAATTCCATGTCATTTGTGCATATTTCAGGCCCCGGATGGCAAGTTGAAAACTTAGCCTTAGTTTGAGAACAGTTTGCCCCAAAAAAGATAAACATGCATGAAGAACGCAGGAATGTAAGACAATGCTTTGATAAAAAATGCACAACAGCCTCTGCAACATGCCTAAAACCAAACACATTTCACAAACTACAAAGACTAAAAAACATTAACTCTTTAAGACCTGGGACGAGTCTGTGTCACATTTTAATAACTTTACAGATTTTAGACTTTGGGCTATTCAAAAATAGCAGATCTACAAGCTCATAGCGCGGCACCGAGTGCCACGCTATGAGCTTGTAGATCTGCTATTTTTGAAAAAATCGTTATTTCTTTTGCAAATCTGAGTTTTTTGAGTTAGAAAAGCGAACGTTTGTAACTCAAAGCTTTGCTTCTGGGGGATTCAACAGTTTTTTGAAAAAAACTTATGTCGCCATAATATCAGCGGTTCTTTTTTCCATGTCAAGGACCCCCAAAATGACGTGTATTTAGCCACGGACCCCCATCTAAAAAATATTATGTTCCAGGGACCCCCAAAAGCAAAGATTCAAGTAGAACATTTTCGCTTTAAAACAATATATATTCAAAGATTTGCACACATTTTCACGAATTTTCAAAAATAGCAGATCTACAAGCTCATAGCGCGGCACTCGGTGCCGCGCTATGAGCTTGTAGATCTGCTATTTTTGAATAGCCCAAAGTGTAAAATAATGCTTTTTTTTTAGCTCAAATCAAATAGTGACCCAGATGCTTCTTCAGGGCTTAAAGGGTTAAAAAAAAAAAGAAAAAACATGGGCCTAGCGGTATGGAGCCTTCTTGTGGCGGCCCTGTTCTCACTCATTTAACTGTACCACCCACTTCTCTACACTCGCTCATTCCTTTCTATTCTTCTTATTGGTTATTTTCCAGCTGCGTTCGCTTCCCGCGTTCGCGCGTCTTACTTGTGGTCATCTAGTACATCAAAACGTCTGACTTCCTGTTGAGTTTAGTAACTAAGTACATTTACTCGAGTACAACATGTGAGTACATTGTTACCTGTCACTATGACTCAGACATATTGGTCAGATCCAGTGGTGGAAAAAGTACTTAAATTCTTTACTTAAGTAAAAGTACCAATACTGCAATATAAAAGTACTCCGTTACAAGTAAAAAGTCCAAAATTCAAATTTTACTTGAGTAAAAGTACAAAAGGATTGGCATCAAAATGTACTTAAAGTACCAAAAGAAAAAGTACTAAATATTTGAAAATAGCCCAGGTATAAAATAGGGCTAAAGTGCTTAATGTATGTTTCATAATATCATAGTTTATATCTGAGAAGTAACTAGTAACTAAAGTTTTCAAGTAATTGTAGTGGAGTAAAAGTACAATATTTGCCTCTGAGATGTAGTGGAGTAGAAGTAAAAGTACTGGAAATTGGAAATACTCAAGTAAAGTACAAACACCTCAAAATGTTACTTAAGTATAGTACTTAAGTAAATGTACTTAGTTACTTTCCACCACTGCATACCGCGGTGCGACGTAGCGGCCCTAACATCTAGTATATCAAAATGGCCGACTTCCTGTTGAGTTTAGTAACTAAAGTACATTTACTCGAGTACAACATGTGAGTACATTAGTTACCTGTCTCAGTTTCTCCTCAGAGTCTCCAAGCTGAGGCAGCGAGCTGATTGGTCCGTCCAGAGCGTTCGCACCCATCTCATTGGCCGCTGCCTTCTCCATTGGAGGCGGCCCTCCCGGGGTCATGCGGCTTTGTTCGAAGGGGTCGTGACCCGGCGGCGTCCGATTGGCCAGGAGGCCCGGGAAGCCCGCCTCCTCCTCCGGTATAATCCCAGGGTGCTGTGGGGTCTGGCCACCGCCGGGGGTTCTGGGAAATGTGTCCTGTTGTAGTGCCAGCCTACCAGGAGACTGCTGAGAGACAGACAGGAAGAGAGACAGACAGGAAGAGAGACAGACAGACTGAGTATACTGTATGTGATAAGCTGTGGACATTTGTTAACACATTGGCTGCCATCTTCTTTTTTTTTTCTACAGTAGACTGCCAGACTTTTTCGATGCAAAAAAAAAACGTACTCAGGAGCCGAGATACAGAATTTTTAAGTTTTAAGTTAACAAGGAAGTGGATGGGAGTCTAAATCTTCGGAAAATCATATCTCCTTGGTCTTTGGCTCAAATTAAAAAATTAAAAAAATTAAAAAAACACATTTTTTTTAAAACATTTATTTTGATTTTTTTTTTTTTTTTTTAAAGAGCGCAGATCTGCGTTCTTGGCAGCCAATGTGTTGTTAACACATTGATTGCCAAGGTTTTAAACATAGGTTTCTATCCCCGTGCCGGCGTTTAATTACCTCATTTCGATGATATTTGAAACGCTGTGGAACCGACATTGTGTAAAAAAAAAACGCACCCTGTGTGAAGGAAGCGGTGCCTTTGGGGCGGGGCTTAACTACTTTCAGTGCGTCCCTATTGGTGGTCTGAGTCCACTTACCAAATTTTGTACTTGGTAGCATGCTGCGAACTGGGAATAATGGCTGTTTAAAGCCCAGCCAATGGGCAGACAGAGGGGGCGGGGCTTAAGTAATTACAGTTCGTCCCTATTGGTGGTCAAAGTCCACATACCAAATTTGGACTCGGTGGCATGCTGCAAACTGGAGTTATAGCTGTTTAAATGCCGTGCTCAAACGGACGGACATAACATACGGACGGACGGACATACGGACGTCAAGTGTGTGTGTGTGTGTGTGTGTGTGCGTGTGTGTGTGTGTGTGTGTGTGTGTGTGTGTGTGTGTGTGCGTGTGTTCGTGTGTGCGCATGTGTGCAGTATTGGCTTGTGTGTGTGTGTGTGTGTGTGTGTGTGTGGTGTGTGTGTTTGTGTGTGTGTGTGTGTGTGTGTGTGTGTTGAAGTGGCGCATGTGTTGCTTCTTTGCAGTGTTCAAACATACGGACGGACGGACGGACGGACGGACGGACGGACGGACGGACGGACGGACAGACCATAGACTGTAAAAAAGAATGGACAAAGCCACTCCCCTGCTTTCTACAGAACAAAAATGAAGCCGATAGTTCAGGAACATGCATTCCTCCATCGTTAATATATATACAGTTGGCCACGCCGGAACTCAAACGCTATTGGTTGAGACCAGACACGTGACCAGCGAACCGGAAAACAACCCCCAAAAATGCTATTGGTTGGGTAGCTTGTCAATCAAGAGTAGGGCGGGGAATGAATGGTATTGGTTGTGTAGGTTGTCAATCAAATCATCCCGCCCCTCCTGGAGCATAGCCTACTTTATCGTCAATTTTAGAATAAATGGGACCATAATTTAGCAAAACGCATATCATGATGATTGAAAGGAGACTTTAAACTAGCGACTGGAAGCCTATAGAATTTATGACAATTTTTATTACGGTAAGAAAATCTAGTCTAAAGTTTGTCAAAAACCCATCCACTTGCGTTAAAATACATTCTTTCTGACACTGCAGGTCGGCGCAGCCTTGCCCCTTGACACGGACAGAGTCAAATGTAGAGCGGCTGGCACCGCTAAAAATCGAACGGATACTGATTGTGATTGGTCACATATATACTGATTGTGATTGGTCAGACGTGATTGGTCAAACAGACGATGGGTGTGTACCTGGTGGTGGACGCTCTGGGTCAGCGGTTCGATCCCGCTGCCTCCGCCGCTGGACGGTGGTGGTGGTCCTCCTCCTCCCCCCGCGGGTCTGAGGGTCCCGGGGGGGCCGGGGGGGGCGGGAGGGTAAGCGTCCCCAGGTCTGAGGGTAGAGCAGAGAGTAGAGACTTTATTTAGCTTTGTGAGCGGTTTAGCTAGTAAGCTAACTTAGCTTCAGTCAAACAGTGCTTTTAGCTTAGCAGCTAACTTAGCTTCAGTCAAACAGTGCTTTTAGCTTAGCAGCTAACTTAGCTTCAGTCAAACAGTGCATTTAGCTTAGCAGCTAACTTAGCTTCAGTCAAACAGTACATTTAGCTTAGCAGCTAACTTAGCTTCAGTCAAACAGTACATTTAGCTTAGCAACTAACTTAGCTTCAGTCAAACAGTGCTTTTAGCTTAGCAGCTAACTTAGCTTCAGTCAAACAGTGCATTTAGCTTAGCAGCTAACTTAGCTTCAGTCAAACAGTGAATTTAGCTTAGCAGCTAACTCTGCTTACTTTATTTAGCTTTGTGAGCGGTTTAGTGTTACAATGAAGCCACGAGATCTGTTTTAAATTAACTTTGAGACGAGCCACGTTGTTTGGGCGGAAACAGTTTTTTCACGATAAAATGTTCCCCACCCACATTTAATTCAGTACCGCCCGTGAACCTTTAAAGGTATATTATACCACAGGTAGTTCCGACCAAGCAATCTGATTGGTTGAAATAGCCATCTAGCCGTGCTTCAATCCAGCTTGATAGCACGGGGCCTAATCACATTAATAAATCACTCCGCACTGATTAGACCATATATGGCACAGCTGCTGTGATGTCACGCTGTCCCACGGTAGGAAAACAAACAGACGAAAACAAACAGCACGGCGAAAATAGCCGATCTACAAGTTCACAACATTTTTATTATAAATTGCCCCACAATATGAATACATTTGGATGTGTTTTGTTGGTAACTGTTGTATAATCGCAATATTACACGAGAGGGTGTGCTTTACCGTCATTAAAGCACACCCTCTCGTGTAATATTGCTTAATTGTTCACCCGTTGTACCCGTCGGGTATCCGCGGGTACCCGGCCCGTTGCAGGACTCTACTGCGAGGCATAGTTTCACCCTAAATCCTCCTGAACCTTCGGGGGGAACAAGATCAAATGAAGTACCTGAGAGTGCCGGAGGAGGAGCTGATGGAGTAAGGCTCCCTGGGTTTGTGCTGGCGTGACGACGCCGTGGCCCCCTGCTGGTGGAGGAGGTAGGTTTCGCCGCTCCTCTGGTTCCCCGGGGATTGTGGGTAACAGCGGTCCGACGGCGCGGGGGGCGGGGCAAAGGGGTCGAGAGGGGAGGGGGGGTGAGGGTGGGAGGGAGAAACCCTCCGATTGGCCGCCGCCTGCACCGGCCCGACGAACTGGTCCAACCGCAGGGCGCCGGCGGGGGGGGGCGTCGCCAGGTAGGAAGGGTCGGAGTGGGGTCGAGGGGAGGAGCCGTAGGGGTCGGAGGGAGGTCGGGCGGGGGAGGAGCCGTAGGGGTCGGGGGGTCGGGCGGGGGAGGAGCCGTAGGGGTCGGGAGGTCGGGCGGGGGAGGAGCCGTAGGGGTCGGAGGGAGGTCGGGGGGAGGAGCCGTAGGGGTCGGGGGAGGGTCGGGAGGAGGAGGTGAAGGGGGTGGGGCTCCGGTGGGGGGAGGAGGGGTCCTGGAGGGGGAGGGGCTGGAGGTGGGGGAGGGGCATCATGGGGGTCTTGAACTCTGATGACATCATCCTGTGGTGGGCGGAGAGTCTGGACGAGAGGTCGGGTGGGCTCATCACCCCCCGGGGTCCTAAGGAGCAGAGAGGTCAAGAGGTCAGGGTCTTTATTTATCTTTATCTTATCTTATCTTTACCTTATCTTTATCTATAGAACTGATCCTAGAACAGTCTGTAAACACAGTGCCTTATCTTTATCCTTATACAATACTCACCCTGCTGCTGCGACAGGGTTAGTCTTAGGGGTTAAGGTAGATCAGTTTATTCTATATTAAAGGGTTAGTCTTAGGGGTTAAGGTAGATCAGTTTATTCTATATTAAAGGGTTAGGGGGTTAGGGGTTAAGGTAGATCAGTTTATTCTATATTAAAGGGGTAGGGGTTAAGGTAGATCAGTTTATTCTATATTAAAGGGTTAGGGGGTTAGGGGTTAAGGTAGATCAGTTTATTCTATATTAAAGGGTTAGGGGTTAAGGTAGATCAGTTTATTCTATATTAAAGGGGTAGGGGTTAAGGTAGATCAGTTTATTCTATATTAAAGGGTTAGGGGGTTAGGGGTTAAGGTAGATCAGTTTATTCTATATTAAAGGGTTAGGGTAGGGGTTAAGGGTTAAGGTAGATCAGTTTATTCTATATTAAAGGGTTAGGGGGTTAGGGGTTAAGGTAGATCAGTTTATTCTATATTAAAGGGTTAGGGGGTTAGGGGTTAAGGTAGATCAGTTTATTCTATATTAAAGGTTTAGGGGGTTAGGGATTAAGGTAGATCAGTTTATTCTATATTAAAGGGTTAGGGGTTAAGGTAGATCAGTTTATTCTATATTAAAGGGGTAGGGGTTAAGGTAGATCAGTTTATTCTATATTAAAGGGTTAGGGGGTTAGGGGTTAAGGTAGATCAGTTTATTCTATATTAAAGGGTTAGGGTAGGGGTTAAGGGTTAAGGTAGATCAGTTTATTCTATATTAAAGGGTTAGTCTTAGGGGTTAAGGTAGATCAGTTTATTCTATATTAAAGGGTTAGGGGGTTAGGGGTTAAGGTAGATCAGTTTATTCTATATTAAAGGGTTAGGGGTTAAGGTAGATCAGTTTATTCTATATTAAAGGGTTAGGGGTTAAGGTAGATCAGTTTATTCTATATTAAAGGGTTAGGGGGTTAGGGGTTAAGGTAGATCAGTTTATTCTATATTAAAGGGTTAGAGTAGGGGTTAAGGTAGATCAGTTTATTCTATATTAAAGGGTTAGGGGTTAAGGTAGATCAGTTTATTCTATATTAAAGGGTTAGGGGGTTAGGGGTTAAGGTAGATCAGTTTATTCTATATTAAAGGGTTAGGGGGTTAGGGGTTAAGGTAGATCAGTTTATTCTATATTAAAGGGTTAGGGTAGGGGTTAGGGGTTAAGGTAGATCAGTTTATTCTATATTACAGGGTTAGTCTTAGGGCTTAAGGTAGATCAGTTTATTCTATATTACAGGGTTAGTCTTAGGGCTTAAGGTAGATCAGTTTATTCTATATTAAAGGGTTAGGGTAGGGGTTAGGGGTTAAGGTAGATCAGTTTATTCTATATTAAAGGGTTAGGGGGTTAGGGGTTAAGGTAGATCAGTTTATTCTATATTAAAGGGTAGGGGTTAGGGCTTAAGGTAGATCAGTTTATTCTATATTAAAGGGTTAGGGTAGGGGTTAAGGTAGATCAGTTTATTCTATATTAAAGGGTTAGGGGGTTAGGGGTTAAGGTAGATCAGTTTATTCTATATTAAAGGGTTAGGGTAGGGGTTAAGGTAGATCAGTTTATTCTATATTAAAGGGTTAGGGTAGGGGTTAAGGTAGATCAGTTTATTCTATATTAAAGGGTTAGGGTAGGGGTTAAGGTAGATCAGTTTATTCTATATTAAAGGGTTAGGGTAGGGCTTAAGGTAGATCAGTTTATTCTATATTAAAGGGTTAGGGTAGGGGTTAAGGTAGATCAGTTTATTCTATATTAAAGGGTTAGGGGTTAAGGTAGATCAGTTTATTCTATATTAAAGCTGTAACTCACCCTGATGCTGCTGTGACATCACAGGTCTAGGGGGGTCGACGGGGGACGGAGGCCCCAGTGCATCGTGGGCCGTCGGCGAGGCGCTCAAGGAGTTGTGTCGTTGCTGCTGGGGGGGCGTGGTGGCGGGGGGGCGGTCCCACGGCGAGGAGGGGCGGGACGAGGGCGGGGAGAACATCTGAGGGGAGGGCGAGTGGGCGTGGTGGAGGGGGGAGAACCCGGAGGAGGGAGGCGGGGCTTGCGGCCGGAGGAAGACGTCGTCCGCGGCCAATCCCGACGAGGAGGCCGGCGGATGCCCTGGGTGGTGTGGTGGGTGTGGCCTGGAGGCCTGGTGGAGAGGGGAAGCTCCGCCCACCCCAAGGTGGGGGGCGGGGCTCTGGCTACCCATCTCGGGGGAAACGCCGCCTCCCCCTATTAGGGGATGGCTGCCTAGCAACGTGTGCTGTTGTTGTCGTTGTTGTTGCTGCTGCAGTTGCAGCTGTTCGCTCTTCACCTGCTCCAGCTTCTGACACGCCTCCATCTTAGCCTGCTGTTTGCTCTGCTGGCGCTGGATCTGAAGGAAGAAGAAACGACGTGTTTAATGGCTTTTAATTCATGAGGTTTTAAGTTATAGCCCTTTAAGCCCTGAAGAAGCATCTCTGTCACTTTTTGATTTGAGCTAAAAAAAAAGAGTTATTTTACACTTTGGGCTGTTTTTTCATTTTTTCAATTTTTTTCATTTTTTTTCCAAAAATATTTCATTTTTTTCCAAAAATATTTCATTTTTTTCCAAAAATATTTCTATTTTTTTCAAAAATATTTCATTTTTTTTCAAAAATATTTCATTTTTTTCAAAAATATTTCATTTTTTTCCAAAAATATTTCATTTTTTTTCAAAAATATTTCATTTTTTTTCAAAAATATTTCAATTTTTTTCAAAAATATTTTTTTTCAAAAATAGCAGATCTACAAGCTCGTAGCGCGGCACTCGGTGCCGCGCTACGAGCTTGTAGATCTGCTATTTTTTGAATAGACAAAAAAAATGCTTTTTAGCTCAAATCAAAAAGTGACACAGATGCTTCTTCAGGGCTTAAAGGGTTTTAATTAGGCTTTATATGACAGAGTGAAGCTTTAATGTTCTGTCTGTCTGTCAGTGAGTGAGTTTAATGTGATGAATGAAAGCTTCTACATTAAACATGCAAGGGGGTTCACTTCACTTCCTGCTATTCTAGAACAACAAAGCTTACAGACCTCACAAAACTGATTTTTAGATTAATCCTTAAAGGAGACATCCGTCCATTTTTAGTGTTATCTTTGATACGTGGCAAATCACTCACCAACGTAGAAATGCCCATTGAGTTACTCCACAGACCCCCCTGTCGACCCCCACCGTTGGCATAATACGAGGCGCGTAGAGCATAGCCCAAATTCGCCTATTTTAACAAAATGCAAAGTCTGTTTTTTTTCCTCCTAGCACTCATTGTGGAGCCCCTGTGACAGGGCGCTGAAAGTCCCGACAAGCTAACGGCTAATAACGGAACGAGCTGACGCTCGTCGCTCGTTTCTCTCCGAAACCTGGCAACCTGGTGTTGCCAGGCAGAGAGATAAGCAGCCAGCTAACACACAAACAGAGAGAGAAAAAAGAGGAATCCCTCTGATGCTAAGCTAACGGCTAACACACACACACAAACAGAGAAAGAGAGAGGAATCCCTCTGATGCTAACGGCTAAGCTAACACACACACAGAGGAAAAGGAGGAATCCCATAGAAACAGGTGGATTCCCTCTTACCAGAGCCAGTCTTCCAGCTCCGTCTACAGAAGCCTGCCAGGGACATTCTTTATCTGGTGACACTTTCACCCTAAACCGCAAAAAACGCTAATGTTTCGCCCAAAACCGCAAAGAGCGCGAAAGTTTTGCCCAAAACCGCAAGAAACACAAAATTTTCGCCCAAAACCGCAAAAAACGCGAAATTCTCACCCAAAACCGCAAAAAACGACAACGTTTCGCCCAAAACCACAAAAAACACGAAATGTTCGCCCAAAACCGCAAAAAACGCTAAAGTTTCGCCCAAAACCGCAAAAAACGCTAAATTTCCGCCCAAAACCGCAAAAAAATTGCCACTAAAACCGCAAAATGTTCGCCCAAAACCGCAAAAAACGCGAAATTTTCGCCTAAAACCGCAAAAAAACGCGAAATTATTCGACAGAAACAACCTAGACAGAAACAACTAGAACAGGTACAACACTCTGCTAACAGCAGGGTGCTAAGCTAACGGGCTAACACACAAACAGAGAGTGTATAGGGTCTGATGCTAAGCTAACGGCTAACACACACAGAGAGAAAAGGAGGAATCCCATAGAAACAGGGGGATTCCCTCTCTTACCAGAGCCAGTCTTCCAGCTCCGTCTACAGAAGCCTGCCAGGGACATTCTTTATCTGGTGACCTTAGTCCTAGGGCTTTGCTTTGAGGGGGGAGGGGCCTTCCCTGGGGGGGGAGGGGTCTTTCCTGCCTCTTCTGAGCTTCGGACCTCAGAGGCGCCTCATTAACCTCATTAACCTTTTTCAACGACAATTAACACATTAATTAACAGTTTTGAACAAAACGCATTCATGCATATCATTAATTAGGCTCTTCCTCTTTAACACAGTTTTAAAGGACGACTTCGCCACTTTTCAACATGTCTTTGTGTAATTGGTCCTCACTGATGCTCATGATGAAATGGTCTGTGTCTCAGAGGGAGGGCTGTGGACGGTTCAGAAACCCGTCTACCAGTGACATCATCGATGGGGAATCCAAGCTGATAGAAACTGCAGGCGTTTGTATTCCTGGAAAGTTGCAATGCAATAATAGATCCCATTGTTCTCGCCTTAACACATTGACTGCCTTAATTATTATTATTATTATTATTTTCACTGCCTATTGTTATTCATGCCAGAGATTTTTCAATGAAAAAAAAAAAAAGTACTCAGGAGCCGAGATACAAAATGTTAAAGTTTTAAGTTAACAAGGAAGTGGATGAGAGTAAAGATCTTCAAAAATTCATATATCCTTTGTCTTTGGGTCAAATAAAAAACAAAAAAAGTAAAAAAAATAAAATAATATATATATATATATTTTTTTTGCTATAATCGAGTTAACTCGATCTAGGCAGTCAATGTGTTAATACAAATCTGAATACAATTTTTTTTAATCTTTTTGGAAGAAAAAAGAAATCCTGCCTAACGATGATGTCACTGGTAGACGGGTTTCTGGACTGTCCACAGCCCTCCTATGAGACACAGACCGAGTAGAACAAAAACGGTATCATTTTATCATGAGCATTAGTCAGGACCTGTTATACGAAGATATGTTGAAAAGTGGTGAAGTCGTCCTTTAACAAACGCATGCACATCATTCATCACGATACCACGGCCCTCTGCTGGGCAGTCAATGACATTACCATCCGTCCATCCGTTATTCATCCCCCTAGCATGCATATCCTACTAGGTTACTATGGTTACCAATGGTTTGCTAGGGCAGGGCGGGAGATTAACACCTCGGTGCAACTCAAATTAAATTAAAGACATAGTTCAATGTTGAAAATGAGTGGTATTCCCCTTTAATTGGTTTGGCTCTGAGATGAGTTGATTTCCCGCCCTGGTTCTAACTGATGAAGATTAACACGACAGACAGACAGACAGACAGACAGACAGACAGACAGACAGACAGACAGACAGGCAGACAGTCAGACAGACAGACAGACAGACAGACAGGCAGACAGACAGACAGACAGTCAGACAGACAGACAGTCAGACAGACAGACAGTCAGTCAGTCAGTCAGTCAGACCGTTGGTTCTCAAAGTGGGGTCCGGGGGACCCCCAGGGGTCCCTGAGGGGGTTCCAGGGGGTCCCCAGCTAAATGATGGATAGGAACCAAATTAACCCTAACGGGTCTGTAACTCTGAGAGTGTACAAATGGAACCAAATGGACCCTAACGGGTCCATTTGGTTCCATTTGGACACTCTCAGAGTTACATGAACATTGATTTTATAATATAAATTGGGGTCCCAGAGGTATAAATGCCATTAAATGGGGGTCCGGTAGCCTCTAATGCATGTCAATCTGGGGGGCCCTTGAAATTAAAATGGTCGAGAATCACTGCTAGAGAGCCGTATAAACCTTGTCTTATGGGGGTCCCTGGCTTATCTTTTCAAATGGGGGTCCGCGGGGGTAATAAGTGTCAACATCAACCACAGAGTTGAGTGGGAGATCTCATTGTTTCTGCTTCTACGGGCCGACGGCCTGGAATAAGCTTCCTCTGCACCTAAGACAGGCACCCTCTGTAGACAGTTTTAAAGCACAGCTCAAGACTCATTTATTCACTCTTGCTTTTAGTTGATTCTGCTTCTTCTGAATCTCTGTGCTGTTGTTTCTGTCTTTATCGCTGCCTGACCCACTGCCTTTTATCTTTAAGCTTTTATCTCTTGCCACTGTACTTTGCCACTGCTCTATTGTTTTAATTGTTTTGCTTGACCCGCTGCCTCTTATTTGTAACCATTACTTCTTGCCATTGCCCTTTTTGCCTTTTGCTCTATTATTGCCATTGCTCTAATGTTTTTTGCTTTTACCCTGTGTTTTCTTTTCATTTTTTCTTTCGTTTTCTGTAAAGCACTTTGAGCTGCATTTATGTCATGAAAGGTGCTATATAAATAAAGTTTATTATTATTATTATTATTATTATTATTATTGTTGAGTTAATGAGAATATCAATGAAGGCACGTTGATACCAAGAGCCATCAACATTTGGACCAATCAACAGGGGGCTAATTGTCTTCCAAATTGGAATGTGTGAACATCAGAACTGTGGGTTTATGATAACTGGGTTCCAAGACTGTATCTTTTTAGCATCCACCCCTTAGTTATGAAATATAGTGTAAACACATCTTTAACCCTTTAAGCCCTGAAGAAGCATCTGTGTCACTTTTTGATTTGAGCTAAAAAAGCATTATTTTACACTTTGGCTATTCAAAAATAGCAGCTTGTAGATCTGCTATTTTTGAAAAATCGTGAAAATGCGTGCAAATCTTTTAATATATATTGTTTCAAAGCGAAAAATTTTAACTCGAATCTTTGCTTCTGGTGGTCCCTGGAACATATATTTTTAAATGGGGGTCCGTGGCTAAATACATGTCATTTTGGGGGTCTTTAATATGGAAAAAAAGAACCACTGATATTATGGCGACATACGTTTTTAAAAACAAACTGTTAAATCCCCCAGAAACAAAGATTTGAGTTACAAATGTGCGCTTTTGTAACTCAAATCTCAAGATTTGCAAAAAAATTACGATTTTTCAAAAATAGCAGATATACAAGCTCATAGCGCGGCACTCGGTGCCGCGCTATGAGCTTGTATATCTGCTATTTTTGAATAGCCCAAAGTATAAAAGAATGCTTTTTAGCTCAAATCAAAAAGTGACACAGATGCGTTCCAGGGCTTAAAGGGTTAAATGGAATTAAGAAATAGTTTTAATCCGAGGGTATGCGGTTACCCTGACTCAGAGATTAGACGCCTCTGCCCTGCACAGTCTAATAGAAAGCACAAAGCTTTAAAAAAAAATAAGTCTGCCTCATCCAGGCAGTTGGCCAGTAGTCACTTTGAGTGGCAGTTGGGACAAACGCAGTCAGTGGAGCAAACGCAGTCCGCACCAAAAAGTATTTACGATTCTGTCCCTATCGGTATATAACTCGGACGGCGCTGATTCGACTCAGCGGACCATCGGCTGGTCGACGCGGGCACACTCGCGCCTGGAGGAGGCGCTCGGGCGCGTCTTCCTCAGCCTCAAGGTCTGCTGAGTCGGCGCGCCTCCGTCGTGGCCCAAAACTTATAGTTATGAATTATAGTGAAAACACGTCCTTAACTCATTCAGTGCCAAACTTATTTATTCATGTTAATGGAATTTTGGTTCTGAGTGCCACAGCCAAAATTCATTGTAAAAAAAAAGTGCTTAGGAAGCGAGATACAGCCTTTTTAAGTTATAGGTTAAACAAGGAGTGGATGGAGCAGCAAATCTTCAAATCATCATATCTTGGGTTCTGAACATGTTTTTCCCCAAAAAAAAAAAAAAAAAAAAAAAACTTTTATTTTGAATTTTTTTTTTTTTTTTGAAATTTTTTTTATGACGGATTTGACGGATCGTGGCGCTCTGGGCGTCAGGCCACGTGACGGATTTGACGGATTGTGGCACTCAATGAGTTAAATGGAATTAAGAAAGGGTTTTTAATCCGAGGGTATGCGGTTACCCTGACTCAGAGATTAGACGCCTCTGCCCTACACCATTGGTTCTCAAAGTGGGGTCCGGGGACCCCCAGGGGTACTTGAGGCGGTTCCGGGGGGTCCCCAGCTAAATGATGGATTGGAACAAATGGACCCTTATGGGTCTGTAACTCTGAGAGTGTCCAAATGGAACCAAATGGACCCTAACGGGTCCATTTGGTTCCATTTGTACACTCTCAGAGTTAAATTAACATTGATTTTATAATATAAATTCAGGTCCCAGAGGTATAAATGCCATTAAATGGGGGTCCGTATAGCCTAATACATGTCAAACTGGGGGGTCCTTACATTAAAATGGTTGAGAATCACTGCTAGAAAGCCATATAAATCTTCTCTTATTGGGGGTCCCTGGCTTATCTTTTCTAATGGGGGTCCGCGGGCTAATAAGTGTCAATTCGGGGGTCCTTGACATGAAAAAGTTTGAGAACCACTGAGTCAGTCAGTCAGTCAGTCAGTCAGTCAGTCAGACAGACAGACAGACAGACAGACAGACAGACAGACAGACAGACAGACAGACAGACAGACAGACAGGTAAAGAGCAGGTTATCTGTAGAGGTGAAAGGTCAACGGCGGTCTGACAAGTATGAAACATTGACAAATGTAAATACTCAAGTAAAGTAAAAGTACCTCAACATTTTACTTAAGCACAGTCCTTGAGTAAATGTACTTAGTTACTTAACACCACTGTCAGTCTGTCTGTCTACCTGTCTGTATTTCCACTCCTGTTCCTGTTCAGACTCCCTCGGCTTGAACGCGCTGTCCGTCTCCATGGAAACGGGGTCGTAAGGGGCGTGGCCGGGCAGCGGCTCCTGCGATTGGTTCATTTTCAGCGAGTCACTGGAGACCTGCACCTTGCTCATTCGCTGTGCCGCCCGGTTATCCCTGGCTTTGACCTGGAGACAGAAAAACACTGGTTTAAACTAGTTTAAACTAGATTAAACTAGATTAAACTAGTTTAAACTAGATTAAACTAGATTAAACAGACAGAAAAACACTGGTTTAAACTAGTTTAAACTAGTTTAAACTAGATTAAACTAGATTAAACTAGTTTAAATTAGTTTAAATTAGGTTAAACAGACAGAACAACACTGGTTTAAACTAGTTTAAACTAGTTTAAACTAGTTTAAACTAGATTAAACTAGATTAAACTAGTTTAAATTAGGTTAAACAGACAGAACAACACTGGTTTAAACTAGTTTAGACTAGTTTAAATTAGTTTAAACTAGATTAAACAGACAGAAAAACATTGGATTAAACAAGTTTAAATTAGTTTACACTAGGTTAAACTAGATTAAACTAGATTAAACAGACACAAAAACACTGGTTTAAACTAGTTTAAATTAGTTTAAACTAGATTAAACAGACACAAAAACACTGGATTAAACTAGTTTAAACTAGGTTAAACTAGATTAAACTAGTTTAAACAGACACAGAAACACTGGTTTAAACTCCTCCCAGTGGGAGGTGCGGTGAGGACCTCCCTACAGGGAAATGTTCAGGAGACGTCCGTACTAGATGCCTGAACCATCTTAGCTGGCTCCTCTCCAAGTGAAGGAGTAAAGAGTCCAAACCTCTTGCTTTACCTTCTAACCTGGCCTGGACCCTCTCATGAGCAGCATGTGTATACGTCTATAACAGATCTATACATATGGAACACATGTTGTAGATCTATAAACATGGAACACATGTTGTAGATCATTCTTTTTGCCGCTAAAACCACGAAATTTTCGCCCAAAACCACAAAAAACGCGAATGTTTCGCCCAAAACCGCAAAAAGTGCGAAATTTTCGCCCAAAACCCGCCCAAAACCGCAAAAAGAATGTTCAAACGCGCGCGTGCACATTCTTTTTGCCGCTAAAACCGCGAAATTTTCGCCCAAAACTGCAAAAAAACACGAAATTTTCACCCAAAACCGCAAAAAACGTGAATATTTCGCCCAAAACCGCAAAAAGCGCAAAACCGAATGTTCAAATATCGAATGTTCAAAAGCGCGCGCCCGAATTCAGCACGCGCGCGTTTGAACATTCTTTTTGCCGCTAAAACCGCGAAATGTGGAATGGAACACATGTTGTAGATCTATAAACATGGAACACATAGATGTAGATCTATAAACATGGAACACATAGATGTAGATCTATAAACATGGAACACATAGATGTAGATCTATAAACTCACCACATATGGAGCTCTGTCCTGAGAGTTGGCTTTCCTCCACAGCTTAGCGATCTGCTTCAACCCTGTTGGACCACTCTACACACACACACGCGCACACACACACACACACACACACACACACACACACACACACACACACACACACACACACACACACACACACAATAAATGTACTTGATTACTTTACTTTCTAAATGAATGAACACCATTGTGTCTGTTTGGTGTGCCTGGATACTGTAGTTTCAAATCAAGCACACCTGGGTATTGTAGTTTTAAATCAGGTCTTGTAGTTCTAAAACAGGGTACCTGGTATTGTAGTTTTAAATCAGGTATTGTAGTTCTATAACAGGGTACCTGGGTATTGTAGTTTTAAATCAGGGTAACTACCCTGAAAAAAACGTTGTTTTTTTTAACGCTAAAACAGGGTTTTTAACGCTAAAAAACTACAACAAAAAAAAACTACAAAAAAAAAAAAAAACTAAAAAAAAAAAAAAAGAACAAAAAAAAATAAAAAATACTGAAAAAAAAAACACTACAAAAAAAAAAACTACTAAAAAAAAAACTAAAAAAAAAAAGCTTTAACGCTTTTTAACGCTAAAACAGGGTACCTGGGTATTGTAGTCTTAAATCAGGGTACCTGGGTATTGTAGTCTTAAATCAGGGTACCTGGGTATTGTAGTCTTAAATCAGGGTATTGTAGTTCTAACACAGGGTACCTGGGTATTGTAGTCTTAAATCAGGGTACCTGGGTATTGTAGTTTTAAATCAGAGGTATTGTAGTTCTAAAACAGGGTACCTGGGTATTGTAGTCTTAAATCAGGGTACCTGGGTATTGTAGTCTTAAATCAGGGTACCTGGGTATTGTAGTCTTAAATCAGGGTACCTGGGTATTGTAGTCTTAAATCAGGGTACCTGGGTATTGTAGTCTTAAATCAGGGTAGTTGACGTTAGCGAACAGAACCGGGGCCACGGTGGCCGTCTCTCCCAGCAGCTCCTCCTTCTCCCACTTCAGCGTGCTCCTCTGGCCTGTGACATCACTTCCTGTTCTGCTGCTGGACTGGCTGAGGAGGGGGAGGAGCCCGCCGGTCCCCACGGACCAATCACATCCCCTCCCATCTGGGTCAACTTCCTGTTAAAAAAGTGCATTTTGTTTTGTTTATAAACATGTGTTTATTAACTCATTAAGACCTGGAACTGTGTCATTTTTTTTCCATTAAGTTCCATTTTTTTTTTTTTTTATTAAGTTTTTTTTTTTTTTCTTCTTCTTCTTTTTTCCCCCCCATTCTTTCATTTTTTTTTTTTTTTTTTTTTTTTCATTTTTTCCCCCATTTTTTCCAATTTCTTTTTCCATTTTTTTTCATTTTTTCCCCCCATTTTTTCCATTTTTTCCTTTTTTTTTTAAGTTTTTTTTTTTTTCATTAAGTTCCATTAAGACCTGGAACTGTGTCATTTTTTAGATTTGAGCTAAAAAAGCATTATTTTATACTTTTGGGCTATTCAAAAATAGCAGATCTACAAGCTCGTAGCGCGGCACCGAGTGCCGCGCTACGAGCTTGTAGATCTGCTATTTTTGAAAAATCGTGAAAATATGTGCAAATCTTTGAGTATATATATATTTAAAGCGAACATTTGTAACTCAAATCTTTGCTTCTGGGGGTCCTGGAACAACATATTTTGATGGGGGTCCGCGGCCAAATACATATCATTTTGGGGGTCCTTGACATGAAAAAGATTGAGCACCACTGATATAGAAACGTTACGTTTTTCAGAAAACTGTTGAGATTTAGGAGACGTGTAGAATCGGCTTCAGGTCTCAATGGGTTAAAGGTTCCTATGACATTCATTTTCACTTTTTTGGGGGTATTTTTGGGGTATTTTTATTTATTTTTTAATCTCAAAGGAACTAGGAGAAAACGATTTTCAAAAACTTAACGCTCCATCCACTTCAATGTTAAAAAAGAAAAAAAAAATCTCATTTTTCCTACCATTGTAAACCCTGTATTTCTGAGTGAGACATTAGGCCACTTTCAAACATCGAAAAACAAACGTCAACGAGGTCACAATGACCTCGTTGACGTTTGTGAAAACCACACCTGAAGTGACTCGGCGATTAGCAACCATCAGGGGACCAATCACACTGAAGACAGACACTCTGTGACCAATTGAAAAAGGTAAAATAATAGCCTATTCCTTGGCACAGGGATCAACAAGCTTGAAAAAGCCTGGCACTGAATGAGTTAAGTACAGTACTTGAGTACATCTACTTAGTTACTTTACACCACTGGTCAAAAGTAATCAACTATCTATAATCTACAAGCTCACAACAATGTGTCAAATAGTGCATTAAGATAAAACGATCTACAAGCTCACAACAATGTGTCAAATAGTGCATTAAGATAAAACGATCTACAAGCTCACAACAATGTGTCAAATAGAACATAATATAGATACAACGATCTACAAGCTCACAACAATGTGTCAAATAGAGCATAAGAAAGATAAAACGATCTACAAGCTCACAACAATGTGTCAAATAGAGCATAAGAAAGATAAAACGATCTACAAGCTCACAACAATGTGTCAAATAGAACATAATAAAGATACAACGATCTACAAGCTCACAACAATGTGTCAAATAGAACATAATAAAGATACAACGATCTACAAGCTCACAACAATGTGTCAAATAGAACATAATAAAGATACAACGATCTACAAGCTCACAACAATGTGTCAAATAGAACATAATAAAGATAAAACGATCTACAAGCTCACAACAATGTGTCAAACAGTCAGTGGTGGAAAAAGTACTCAAATTCTTTACTTAAGTAAAAATACCAATACTGCAATATAAAAATACTCAGTTACAAGTAAAAGTCCAGAATTAAAAAATTACTTGAGTAAAAGTACAAAAGTATTGGCATCAAAATGTACTTAAAGTACCAAAAGTAAAAGTACTAAATATTTTCAAATAGCCTAGGTATAAAATAAGGCTAAAGTGGTTAATGTATGTTTTATAATGTAATAATTTACATCTGAAAAGTAACTAGTAACTAAAGTTGTCAAATAATTGTAGTGGAGTAAAAGTACAATATTTGCCTCTGAGATGTAGTGGAGTAGAAGTAAAAGTACTGGAAATTGGAAATACTCAAGTAAAGTACAAATACCTCAAAATGTTACTTAAGTATAGTACTTAAGTAAATGTACTTAGTTACTTTCCACCACTGCAAACAGTGCATAATAAGAAAGAGATAAAAGCCTTATTATTTACCTGTTGTTGCTGTCAGGAAGAGGCGGGACTCCGGAAGAACCGCTCTGAATCATGGGAGATGTAGTGAAATTAGGCTCCACCTGCCCCGCCCCCACACCGTTCAACACTGAGAGAGAGAGAGAGAGGAAGAGAGAGCTTTAAAAGCGCCTTTATTAACACATTGGGTGCCAAAACCGTATATATACTGTTTAATTTTTTTTTTTTTTTTAAACACATTTTTTTTTCCTTTTCTTTTTTCTTTTTTCCTCCATAGCAACAGGAGATATCATTTTTCTAAGATTTAGACTCCCATCCACTTCCTGGTTAACTTATGACTTCAAAAGCCTGTATCTCGGCTCCTGTGTACTTTTTTTTTTTTACAATGTATTTTTGACTATTTTTGACTATTTTCAACTGGCTGCAACTATGGAACGGTTTTCCGAATGTTTTAAATGTTTTCCCCCCGATTGTACGAGACCTCTATATAATGAATGGATGCTTTTTTTTTACATGGATTTGCTCGTCGTGGATTCTAGAGCTTTAAACAGTAAAGCGCAGTCAATGGGGAGAATGCTGGCACCCAACGTAAGTTGTTATGAAAAAATCACACCCAGTGTGAAGTGGGCGGTGTGTGGTCATCACATCATGACTCACTTTAAAAAAAGGATAAATTACTTTTTTTAAAGTCCATACTGCTATTCATAGGGCTGCACGTGTGTCATGTGTTTCGCTAGCCAATCACAGTCCTGAATTTGCAAAGTCAGCCAATCACATTACAGCTAGTGGTGATGACACCAGCTGTAATGTGATTGGCTGACTTTGCAAAAGTATAGATTTGCATTAACAATGGAAGGGTTAGACGTGTAGACTGCGTTGTAGACTATTGGCCAATCACGGTGCAGGATTGGTCAGTGTCCAAAACTCACTTATAGGGGGCGGTTACATCGCCCCAAAAAACTAAAATTTGAACATTCAGTGGATTTTCTGTGGTCTGGGGGTTTTCCCGAAAAATTAGGCTGAAAAGTAATCTGGGATTGGCCTGTGGACTTTTTATGTCACAGTCCAGGGGGAGGGAATCCTGCCATGGATCACTGGAGTGGACTTTTCAGTTAAAACTTTTCGTACACGTTTGAAAGACCACGAGAAATACTTTGAATGTGTTTTAAAACTAAATGTCATGAAACCTTTAAAACAATGAAATACATGTTGCATCAGGGACGTGCACAGATAGACTCTAGGTGGTGCTAGAGCACCTGCCCTTTGCCCTCTTGACCAGAAGTGCCCTTTTTTTCTTCAGTTTACAGCAGGGGGTCTTCAACAGGGGGTCCGGGACCCCCTAGGGGGTCCTCAGAGTTACTACAGGGGGTCCGCCAAATCTTTATGTGATATGATTTTTCTTTTTACCGTAACCACTCGAAACCTAGCATCCCTTTTCTGAGGAGAACTTTAGCCAAAAAATAGCCGATCTACAAGCTCACAACGCGTCGCACTGCGAGGCGTTGTGGGCTTGTAGATCGGCTATTTTTGATACAACCAAACCAGTTTACATCTATAGACACTATGATACAACCAAACCAGTTTACAGCTATAGACACTATGATACAACCAAACCAGCTTACAGCTATAGACACTATGATACAACCAAACCAGTTTACATCTATAGACACTATGATACAACCAAACCAGTTTACATCTATAGACACTATGATACAACCAAACCAGTTTACATCTATAGACACTATGATACAACCAAACCAGTTTACATCTATAGACACTATGATACAACCAAACCAGTTTACATCTATAGACACTATGATACAACCAAACCAGTTTACATCTATAGACACCATGATACAACCAAACCAGTTTACATCTATAGACACCATGATACAACCAAACCAGTTTACATCTATAGACACTATGATACAACCAAACCAGTTTACATCTATAGACACCATGATACAACCAAACCAGTTTACATCTATAGACACCATGATACAACCAAACCAGTTTACATCTATAGACACTATGATACAACCAAACCAGTTTACATCTATAGACACTATGATACAACAAACCAGTTTACATCTATAGACACCATGATACAACCAAACCAGTTTACATCTATAGACACCATGATACAACCAAACCAGTTTACATCTATAGACACTATGATACAACCAAACCAGTTTACATCTATAGACACTATGATACAACCAAACCAGTTTACATCTATAGACACTATGATACAACCAAACCAGTTTACATCTATAGACACTATGATACAACCAAACCAGTTTACATCTATAGACACTATGATACAACCAAACCAGTTTACATCTATAGACACTATGATACAACCAAACCAGTTTACATCTATAGACACTATGATACAACCAAACCAGTTTACATCTATAGACACTATGATACAACCAAAACCAGTTTACATCTATAGACACTATGATACAACCAAACCAGTTTACATCTATAGACACTATGATACAACCAAACCAGTTTACATCTATAGACACTATGATACAACCAAACCAGTTTACATCTATAGACACCATGATACAACCAAACCAGTTTACATCTATAGACACTATGATACAACCAAACCAGTTTACAACTATAGACACCATGATACAACCAAACCAGTTTACATCTATAGACACTATGATACAACCAAACCAGTTTACATCTATAGACACCATGATACAACCAAACCAGTTTACATCTATAGACACCATGATACAACCAAACCAGTTTACATCTATAGACACCATGATACAACCAAACCAGTTTACATCTATAGACACTATGATACAACCAAA
>NC_139959.1:46547002-46557002 GCF_963454915.1 Gymnoscopelus microlampas | reverse complement strand
CTAGTGGCGCTATAAAAGGCTAGTGGCGCTATAAAAGGCTAGTGGCGTATAAAAGGCTAGTGGCGCTATACAAGGCTAGTGGCGCTATAAAAGGCTAGTGGCGCTATAAAAGGCTAGTGGCGTAAAAAAGGCTAGTGGCGCTATGAAAGGCTAGTGGCGCTATAAAAGGCTAGTGGCGCTATAAAAGGCTAGTGGCGCTATAAAAGGCTAGTGGCGCTATAAAAGGCTAGTGGCGCTATAAAAGGCTAGTGGCGCTATAAAAGGCAGATGTGAAAAACGCAGGGCAAAGGTTTTTCTCTTGGCCTCGAGGGCAGTGGTTCTCAAACTTCTTCATGTCAAGGACCCCCAAATTGACACTTATTAGCCCGCGGACCCCCATTTCAAAAGATATGCCTCAGGGACCCCCATAAGAGAAGATTTTTTACGGCTCTAGCAGTGATTCTCAACCATTTTAATTTCACAGGACCCCCAGTTTGACATGCATTAGAGGCTACGGACCCCCATTTAATGGCATTTCTATCACTTGGACCGCAATTTATATAGTAAAATCTATGTTAATGTAACTCAGAGAGTGTACAAATGGAACCAAATGGACCCGTTAGGGTCCATTTGGTTCCATTTGTACACTCTCAGAGTTACAGACCCATAAGGGTCCATTTAGTGCCTAATCATCATTTAGCTGGGGACCCCCTGGAACTCCCTCAAGGACCCCTGGGGGTCCCCGGACCCCACTTTGAGAACCAAGGCTCTAGGGAGTGCCCATAAAAAGGTTTTTACACAGATCGGTGCAGTAATATAGGTAAGAACACGAATCGGCCTGATATATAGCGCCACCATGAGGCTGATTTGAACACACACACACACACACAGACAAACACACACACAGACACACACACACACACACACACACACACACACACACACACACACACACACACACACACACACACACAGCGTACCATCGGTCACCATCTTGTCCAGCTCAGGACTCAAGATGGCGTCCAGAGGCTCTTCCTGTGCGGCTCTATGGCCACGCCCACCACTTCCTGTTGACTGGAAGGTCAACGAGGGGTCACCCATGACTAGACCCGCTAGAGAGAGAGAGAGAGAGACAGACAGACAGACAGACAGACAGACAGACAGACAGACAGACAGACAGACAGACAGACAGACAGACAGACAGACAGACAGAGAGACAGACACACAGAGAGACAGACAGAGAGACAGACAGACAGACACACAGAGAGACAGACAGACACACAGAGAGACAGACAGACACACAGAGAGACAGACAGACAGACAGACAGACAGACAGACAGACACACAGAGAGACAGACAGACAGACAGACAGACAGACAGACACACAGAGAGACAGACAGACAGACAGACAGACAGACAGACAGACAGACACACAGAGAGACAGACAGACAGACAGACAGACAGACAGACAGACAGACAGACAGACAGACACACAGAGAGACAGACAGACAGACAGACAGACAGACAGACAGACAGACAGACAGAGATATTAACATTCAGTCACTTCCCAGAGTGTGAGAGTTCCTGTCAATCATAAAATAACTATTATTATACAACAGGTAGTTCCGACCAAGCAATCTGATTGGTTGAATTAGCTATCTAGCCGTGCTTCAAACCAGCATCATATCACGGGCCGAATCACATTAATAAATCACTCCTAATCACATGAATAAATCACTCCTAATCACATTAATAAATCACTCCGCACTGCAGTCCAGTCCGCACCTGATTAGACCATATATGGCACAGCTGTGCTGTGAATTCACGTTGTCCCACGGTAGGAAAACAAACAAATTGTATCCTGACCCACCGCCGCCACCGGAGAACAAACAGCTACGCAAAATGGACTATGTTGTTACGAAGGTATCACAGCTCAGAGCGCGTTGCTACAGGGACTATTTTGTCTCAGTCAAATAAACTCTTCTCTTTACAGGGAAACATAATAGCGAAACATTTTTATTATGAATTGCCCCACAATATGAATACATTTGGATGTGTTTTGTTGGTAACTGTTGTATAATCGCAATATTACACTCGAGGGTGTGTTTTACCGTCATTATTGTCACTTCAGTGATGCGGTCAGGAACGAGGCGCAGCACTGAAGTGACAATAATGACGGTAAAACACACCCTCTCGTGTATTATTGCTTAATTACAATAATAAAATGAATCAATGTATGAATGAATGACAACTGGTGATAAAATGATAATAATGATAATAATGAATGATACATTGTATGGAGCATAGACATAACGTGTGTGTGTGTGTGTGTGTGTGTGTGTGTGTGTGTGTGTGTGTGTGTGTGTGTGTGTGTGTGTGTACCTGTGTGTCCAGACAGTATAGGGTGTGTATTCAGGACGGCAGAGAGATCCAACAAAGTGTCTTCATGCATGACTGGATGAACCAACACACACACACACACACACACACACACACACACACACACACACACACACACACACACACACACACACACACACACACACACACACACACAGTGTGTTGAGTAGTGACACATGGTCAGGTGATAAAACGATATTTATCAAATGGTTTGATTGATGTGAAGCAACCAGTGGTGGAAAAAGTACTCAAATTCTTTACTTAAGTAAAAGTACCAATACTGCAATATAAAAATACTCTGTTACAAGTAAAAGTCCGGAATTCTAAATTTACTTGAGTAAAAGTGCAGAACTATTGGCATCAAAATGTACTTAAAGTACCAAAAGTAAAAGTACTAAATATTTGAAAATAGCCTAGGTATAAAATAAGGCTAAAGTGGTTAATGTATGTTTTATAATGTAATAATTTACATCTGAAAAGTAACTAGTAACTAAAGTTTTCAAGTAAATGTAGTGGAGTAAAAGTACAATATTTGCCTCTGAGATGTAGTGGAGTAGAAGTAAAAGTACTGGAAATTGGAAATACTCAAGTAAAGTACAAATACCTCAAAATGTTACTTAAGTATAGTACTTAAGTAAATGTACTTAGTTACTTTCCACCACTGCCGTTGAATAGAAGAAGAAGAAAAGAGAAACTTACGGAGTGTTCCCTGCTTCCTGTTTGTTCCGGTCGCCATGGCGGCAGAGGGGGAGTGTCCTTGGAGGATGGGGGTGGGGGTGGGGCCTTTGGGCTCCGCCTTGGTCGTCCCCGATTGGTCCTGAGCGACGACCGACCCCGCCCTCTTCTCCTGCAGCTCCTTGCTGCGGTCCAATAGGTCCCGCCCGAAGAACGCCTCCTGTTTCCAAACAACCAATCACGTTACAGACTGTGTGTGTGTGTGTGTGTGTGTGTGTGTGTGTGTGTGTGTGTGTGTGTGTGTGCGCGTGTGCGTGTGTGTGTGTGTACCTGTAGGTAAGAGGGGAATTCTTCCTCCAATTTTGTTTTCTTCTTCTTGTATCTCTTCTTCACCTTCTCTGTCTGGTCTGTAGGGGGCGCTGTGTCCCCCCACCCTGTTAACAACAACACCACACAGGTTAGTATTACTATACTAGTGAGGTCATAACAGTACTAATGAGGTCATAACAGTACTAATGAGGTCATCACAGTACTAATGAGGCCATCACAGTACTAATGAGGTCATAACAGTACTAATGAGGTCATCACAGTACTAATTAGGTCATAACAGTACTAATGAGGTCATCACAGTACTAATGCGGCCATCACAGTACTAATGAGGTCATAACAGTACTAATGAGGTCATCACAGTACTAATGAGGTCATCACAGTACTAATTAGGTCATAACAGTACTAATGAGGTCATCACAGTACTGATGAGGTCATCACAGTACTAATGAGGTCATCAACAGTACTAATGAGGTCATCACAGTACTAATGAGGTCATCACAGTACTAATTAGGTCATAACAGTACTAATGAGGTCATCACAATACTGATGAGGTCATCACAGTACTAATGAGGTCATCAACAGTACTAATGAGGTCATAACAGTACTAATGAGGTCATCACAGTACTAACTAGAAAAAGTGCTCCTCGGAGCACAAGTCTCCGCCAGCAGACTTGTGTTGGGAATGTTCTAATTCTTATGTTCTAACTGTCCTATCCGTCCTGTCTGTATAAGTGTCCTATCCGTCCTGTCTATGTAAGTGTCCTATCCGTCCTGTCTGTATAAGTGTCCTATCCGTCCTGTCTGTATAAGTGTCCTATCCGTCCTGTCTGTGTAAGTGTCCTATGTAAGTGTCCTATCTGTCCTGTCTGTGTAAGTGTCCTATCCGTCCTGTCTGTATAAGTGTCCTATCCGTCCTGTCTGTGTAAGTGTCCTATCCGTCCTGTCTGTGTAAGTGTCCTATCCAATTGTTACAGTATCCGCCATTTCTCAGCCATTTCGTGATTATTCCTGTCTTACCTCACTTTGAAAGAGACCAAGACTCTTTCAAAGTGACACATGTATTTATAGGCCGTTATACGTCACTAGCCAATCAGATCACACTATTTCACCATATTGTCAAGTGTCACGTGAGGCTCGACCAATGTTTGCTTGGCTGACGGAAAGTGAACACAAACTCTCCTGGCGGAGACAACTAGAAAATGTGCTCCTCGGAGCACAAGTCTCCGCCAGCAAATATTGGAATTTATTCCAAGATTGGAAATTTGATGATAGTGTGTACGTCAGATGGCACATTGACTGCATTACTGTGGATTGCCTTGAATTAATCCTGTCTAAGCTATTTATATTACATATTGTGATGACACCAGTGTGTCTACATAATGTATTGCTCCGCCATTTCTCAGCCATTTGGTGATTACTCCTGTCTTACCTCACTTTGAAAGAGACTCTTTCAAAGTGACACATCTATTTTTAGGCCGCTATATACGTCACATGCGTCTCACTAGCCAATCAGAGCACACTCTTTCAACGTATTGTCACGTGTCACGTGAGGCTTGACCAATGTTAGCTTGGCCGAGGGAGGGGGGGGGCGGAAAGTGAAAACATAGTCTCCTGGCAGAGACAATGAGGTCATCAACAGTACTAATGAGGTCATCAACGTACTAATGAGGTCATCAACGTACTAATGAGGTCATCAACAGTACTAATGAGGTCATCAACAGTACTAATGAGCTCATCACAGTACTAATGAGGTCATTAACAGTACTAATGAGGTCATCACAGTACTAATGAGGTCATCAACAGTACTAATGAGGTCATCAACAGTACTAATGAGGTCATCACAGTACTAATGAGGTCATTAACAGTACTAATGAGGTCATAACAGTACTAATGAGGTCATCACAGTACTAATGAGGTCATCAACAGTACTAATGAGGTCATCACAGTACTAATGAGGTCATCAAAGTACTAATGAGGTCATAACAGTACTAATGAGGTCATCACAGTACTAATGAGGTCATCACAAATTTAAAGGAGGTTTAAAGGAGGTTTAAAGGAGCAGTGCCTTGCCTCGTGGAAAGGTAAACAAACCTTCATCCGCAACAGGAAGTGTCTCTGTCGAATCCGTCCGACATCGTTTGATTCTGCCTGGACCTGTCTTACCCCCTCTCTGTCTCACCATGAAGCCCCCGATACCTGTCTCACACACACACACACACACACACACACACACACACACACACACACACACACACACACACACACACACACACACACAGAGAACAGTAGGGTTGAAGGGGTGTGGCTAAAAGGGTGTGGTTTAATAAGTTACAGGGCCGTGGCTTAAGTAGTTTAAGGGGCGTGGTTAAAGGGTGTGTGGTTTAAGTAGTTAAAGGGGCGTGGTTTAAGTAGTCAAAGGGGTTGGGCTTAAGTAGTCGGAAGGGGCGTGGCCTCACCAGGGCGGTAGGGCTTCCTCTTCCTCTTCTTGTTGCCATCGGTAAGCTCCTCCTCCAGCCCCTTGGTGGTGACATCATCGTCGTGGGCGGGGCCTCTCTCTGGACTGGAGTCGGATTTCACCTCCTCCATCGGATCCAGTTCACCTGAGAGACACACTGTTACTACACACTGTGTGTGTGTGTGTGTGTGTGTGTGTGTGTGTGTGTGTGTGTGTGTGTGTGTGTGTGTGTGTGTGTGTGTGTGTGTGTGTGTTGGGCCATG
The DNA here is from genome assembly GCF_963454915.1 of Gymnoscopelus microlampas. Classification (NCBI taxonomy): domain Eukaryota; kingdom Metazoa; phylum Chordata; class Actinopteri; order Myctophiformes; family Myctophidae; genus Gymnoscopelus; species Gymnoscopelus microlampas. The sequence continues at coordinate 46,550,900 of NC_139959.1, read as the reverse complement.
ACGTTAACACATTAACCGCCAAGAACGTAGTCCTACGGTCCGTTAACCCATTGAGACCTGAAGCCGATTCTACATGTCTCCTAAATATCAACATAATTCTGAAAAAACCTATGTTTCTATATCAGTGATGCTCAATCTATTTCATGTCAAGGACCCCCACAATGATATGTATTTGGCTGCGGACCCCCATCAAAATATGTTGTTCCAGGGACCCCCCAGAAGCAAAGATTTGAGTTAAAAAATGTTCGCTTTAAAAATATATACATTTCAAAGATTTGCACACATTTTCACGATTTTTCAAAAATAGCAGATCTACAAGCTCGTAGCGCGGCACTCGGTGCCGCGCTACGAGCTTGTAGATCTGCTATTTTTGAATAGCCCAAAGTGTAAAATAATGCTTTTTTATAGCTCAAATCTAAAAATGACACAGTTCCAGGTCTAATCTCAGAATGTACTCACCAGTGCCAAGGTTTTATTGTTGTTTTTTGTTTTTTTCACGTCGCCATAGGCCCCGTTAAAATCCTTAAGAATGCGCGATGCACTGTTTGTAAACAACGTGCACATGTCCCTGCGTCTACCAGTGCAGACCACGTGTCAAACGGAGCCGCCATGTTTGAGTTCTGACCGTTTATGTTAACACTAGAGTTTCGGGGGGCTACGCCCCCCTCAACCCCAGCCGCGCACGGGGCCCAGCGTGGGTGCGTGTATATTGGGGTACCCAAATCGCCGGAGTAAAAGTGTCCGAAAGGAAAAAAAAAAAAAAAAAAAAAATGTTAATAGTGATTGTTACTTTGGTGGTCCGCGGACCCCCTGGTGGTCCGCCGACCCCTGTGAGTGTTGGGACCCCCGGGGACCCCCCTGGAACATGGCGGACCCCTGCGGCAGTTTTTTTTTTTTTCATGCACGGTTTGCTTGTTTCTGTCGCTTGTTTTTTAAAACCTGGCAGCAAACTTGGCAACCCGACTGACATCACTGACCTATCCTTGGTATTTGTACTTCCGGGTTGCATAATGATGACATCACTGTCGAGTCCTGTGGTGTCATGAACCTAGGCAGCTTTGTTTACCAGATTACCGTGGGCAGCGTGCTGTGCTGTGGCTGTTTGTTTTTGTGTTTGGGATGAACATGGCACGTGAAGGACGGACATATTGTGATCGAGACATGAGTGAAGTGAAAGTAACGGCCTGGGTGGAACAAAGGAGGTACGTAAGAAGGGGGGGGGGGTTGAAGCAAAGGAGCTGTGTGTGTGCTGTTGTGGAGGACATGGGCAGAGTGCAATGGCGGCCGCTCGTGTTGTTTCGGCGAAAGCCGTCGCCGTGCGGTGTCGGTGGTGTGCACGGTAAACGGTACGAAGCTGCCTCCCCTTCCGTTTTGTCCGACATTTGGTGAGTAGAATTAATTATGTTGCGCGGTGGAAAAGGTGTAGTGAGCAATGAGATGTCCCCTACGCGACGCGTAAATTCAGCGCGGCCGCCGTGGCGAGTCAGTTGGCGACATGTGGTCTGGCGGTGCGTTGTTTATTCGATAACAGAGCTGTGGGGTGTCGCACCGAGGGTGCGGAAGTCGCTCGCCATTTATATAGTTAGATGGGAAATGCCAGGAGGAAAAACTACAAGGGCTAAACAAGGGGTTTTTAGTGTGCGCCTTAGAATGGAGGCCGACGGGAAACAAAAAACGGGATCGCACTTCCGGTCGACTTCCGGTGGTGTTACACTGAAAATGGTCCCCCTAGAAAATTGGAAAAAAAAAAAAAAAAATCGAAAAAAGGAAAAAGCACCCGGACCGTAGCACTACGGTCTCGGCGGTGGATGTGTTAGTGTGTGTGTGTGTGTGTGTACCTGTAGGTGTGTCTATAGCGGTCTGGAGCACAGAGACAGTGTTCTGGTTGATGATGCGTAACTTCAACTTGGGTTTGGACCTGTGAGAGACACACACACACACACACACACACACACACACACACACACACACACACACACACACACACACACACACACACACACACACACACACACACACACACACACACACACACACACACACACACACACACACACACACACACACACACACACACACACACACACACGCACACACACGCACACGCGGTTTGAAATGCTATAATCACTTAAAGGAGCACCTCACCCATTTTCTTTACCGTATCTTCATATAATTGGTCCTCACTAACGCTCATTATAATATCATATGTATGCTAGGGTTCAGTATATAGATGCTAGGGTTCAGTATATAGATGCTAGGGTTCAGTATATAGATGCTAGGGTTCAGTATATAGATGCTAGGGTTCATTAATTAGATGCTAAGGTAAAATAGATAGAATAGATAGACAGATAGGTAGATAAATAGCCGATCTACAAGCTCGCGACGCGTTTTGAGCTTGTAGATCTGCTATTTTTGCTATTTTAGCCTTTGAATAGGCGGGAAAGCGCCTTTGAATAGGCGGGAAAACGCCTTTGAATAGGCGGGAATAGGCGGGAAAACGCCTTTGAATAGGCGGGAAAACGAATAGGCGGGAAAACGCCTTTGAATAGGCGGGAAAACGCCTTTGAATAGGCGGGAAAACGCCTTTGAATAGGCGGGAAAAGGCGGGAAAACGCCTTTGAATAGGCGGGAATAGGCGGGAAAACGCCTTTGAATAGGCGGGAAAGCGCCTTTGAATAGGCGGGAAAGCGCCTTTGAATAGGCGGGAATAGGCGGGAAAACGCCTTTGAATAGGCGGGAAAACGAATAGGCGGGAAAACGCCTTTGAATAGGCGGGAAAACGCCTTTGAATAGGCGGGAAAACGCCTTTGAATAGGCGGGAAAGCGCCTTTGAATAGGCGGGAAAGCGCCTTTGAATAGGCGGGAAAACGCCTTTGAATAGGCGGGAATAGGCGGGAAAACGCCTTTGAATAGGCGGGAAAACGAATAGGCGGGAAAACGCCTTTGAATAGGCGGGAAAACGCCTTTGAATAGGCGGGAAAAGGCGGGAAAACGCCTTTGAATAGGCGGGAATAGGCGGGAAAAAGCCTTTGAATAGGCGGGAAAGCGCCTTTGAATAGGCGGGAAAGCGCCTTTGAATAGGCGGGAATAGGCGGGAAAACGCCTTTGAATAGGCGGGAAAACGAATAGGCGGGAAAACGCCTTTGAATAGGCGGGAAAACGCCTTTGAATAGGCGGGAAAACGCCTTTGAATAGGCGGGAAAGCGCCTTTGAATAGGCGGGAAAGCGCCTTTGAATAGGCGGGAAAACGCCTTTGAATAGGCGGGAATAGGCGGGAAAACGCCTTTGAATAGGCGGGAAAACGAATAGGCGGGAAAACGCCTTTGAATAGGCGGGAAAACGCCTTTGAATAGGCAGGAAAACGCCTTTGAATAGGCGGGAATAGGCAGTAGTTGGTTTAAAAAATATCACTTACCCTACCTTTAACTAGATGCTGGGGGGTTCATGGGGTTAACATTGTACTGTAGTTGTCATGGTTACCTGCGGTATCGTCGTGGCGATGTGAGAGGCTCGACCAGAGACTGAAGTTGACACAGGCCTGATTCTGTCAGACAGACTCCATCCTGAGTGTATGTCTTTATATCTGTAAAATATATGTGATTAAACATAAGATTAAACCATAACATTATTCTATTTCTGTGGCTTAGTGTGCAGATCCTATATTGCGTATTGCAGAATTTGTAGGGGTGTCGAAAATTATCGATGTGAATCGATAATCAATTTTAACATTAACGATGCGACTACATCGATGCGCATCGTATCGAATCGTTTTGTATTTAATATTTAATCGTCTCTGAATCGAATGGAAGCCCATGTATCGGATACGCATCGTATCGCCTTGGAGTGGACAGATGCACACCCCTAATCATTGGTGGAAAGTGACTAAGTACATTTACTT
>NC_139959.1:46514502-46542002 GCF_963454915.1 Gymnoscopelus microlampas | reverse complement strand
ACAGTGTGTAGTTACACTGCCACTCTGACCGCACACCCGGTGTGTTGGACCCACACTGGACGCACCACACACACCTGGAACAACACACAGAGACACACACACATAAACAACAACGTAAACACATAGAGTACAGAAGTCCTGACGTCACTCGTTCATCCCCAGGTTCGTAAAGTCATGTTCCCACACATTTTTAACAATGGATTTTCAAAACTTTTCCATAACTTTTCTAAAGTATTTTACCCCATTTCCAGGACTATAAAAATCATACAGTGCAATAATGAGACTCTTAAACTGGTGCCTAAAATGACATATAAAAAATACGGTGAAGCAGCATTCTGCTTTTACGGACCAACAGTGTGGAATAAACTCCCATTACACCTAAAACAGGCAGCCTCTGTCGATAGCTTTAAAGCACAGCTCAAGACCTATTTCTTCACTCTTGCTTTTAGCTGACTCTTTGGTTGATTTTTAAGTCCTCACTGTATTGCCTATTTTAATGTTTTATGCTTTTATTTTATTTTATTTTTTGTTTGCTTTATTGTTAAATTGGTTGTAACTGTAACTGTATTATTGCTCTGTAAAGCACTTTGCGCTGCATTTCATGTCATGAAAGGTGCTATACAAATAAAGTTTATTATTATTATTATTATTAAACCAGTGTGCAATCAATGCCCCAAGACAGACTCGAGCGAACGTGTCACGTGACAAAAATAACAGATCTACAAGCTAACAACGTATCAAGTAGCACACTGCATGTTACCACGTTTTACCTGTCTTTCACCTAATGTTTGACAAAAACAATGTATTTCGTTGCTGTCAGGGAGAAACCTCTCATCTACAGTGTCACGCAAAAGCATCAAAAGTAGCAGATCTATTCGCGCCGCGTTTCGAGCTTGTAGATCTGCTACTTTTGCCATTTTTGAATTTGAATCCTGAAAACTAACAGTTTTGAACATTTTCCAAAACATTTGATTAATTCCAAACCTTTTCCAGGGCCTGGAAAACAGTTTTTCTAATTTCAAAATGTTTCCAGGAATGTCATGACCGTGGGAACCCTGTGTCTCTGTGGAGAATAACATTGTGTCATCATAGAATTGTCTCATATAAGAATCGTGGTCCAAAAATAAACAAACTGTTTACGGCATAATTGTCAGCGAGGAGGTTCTGTATCCTTTATGATTAGACCCTCCAGAAAAATGCGGGCAAAAATCCTTGATTATGCGGGCTAAAACTCTTGATTATGTGGGTTAAAACTCTTGATTATGCGGGCTAATACTCTTGATTATGCGGGCTAAAACTCTTGATTATGTGGGTTAAAACTCTTGATTATGCGGGCTAAAACTCTTGATTATGCGGGCTAAAACTCTTGATTATGCGGGCTAAAACTCTTGATTATGTGGGTTAAAACTCTTGATTATGCGGGCTAAAACTCTTGATTATGCGGGCTAAAACTCTTGATTATGCGGGCTAAAACTCTTGATTATGTGGGTTAAAACTCTTGATTATGCGGGCTAAAACTCTTGATTATGCGGGCTAATACTCTTGATTATGCGGGCTAAAACTCTTGATTATGTGGGCTAAAACTCTTGATTATGCGGGCTAAAACTCTTGATTATGCGGGCTAAAACTCTTGATTATGCAGGCTAAAACTCTTGATTATGCGGGGCTAAAACTCTTGATTATGCGGGGCTAAAACTCTTGATTATGCGGGCTAAAACTCTTGATCATGCGGGCTAAAACTCTTGATCATGCGGGCTAAAACTCTTGATCATGCGGGCTAAAACTCTTGATTATGCGGGCTAAAACTCTTGATCATGCGGGCTAAAACTCTTGATTATGCTGGGCTAAAACTCTTGATTATGCGGGCTAAAACTCTTGATTATGCGGGCTAAAACTCTTGATTATGCGGGCTAAAACTCTTGATTATGCGGGCTAAAACTCTTGATTATGCGGGCTAAAACTCTTGATTATGCGGGGCTAAAACTCTTGATTATGCGGGCTAAAACTCTTGATCATGCGGGCTAAAACTCTTGATTATGCGGGCTAAAACTCTTGATTATGCGGGCTAAAACTCTTGATCATGCGGGCTAAAACTCTTGACCATGCGGGCTAAAACTCTTGATTATGCGGGCTAAAACTCTTGATTATGCGGGCTAAAACTCTTGATTATGCGGGCTAAAACTCTTGATTATGCGGGCTATAACTCTTGATTATACGGGCTAAAACTCTTGATTATGCGGGCTAAAACTCTTGATTATGCGGGCTAAAACTCTTGATTATGCGGGCTAAAACTCTTGATTATGCGGGCTAAAATCCTTGATTCTGCGACGAAATACGCGGGGTTTTTTGCAATTTTATGCGGTGAAATTGCAGGAAGTTGCGAAATATGCGGCAATATGCGAAAAATGCGATACGCGAAAAGTTGCGAAAAATGCGACATATTTTAAAAGTTGCGAAATATGCGGATATATGCGATGCGAATCGCATATTATGCGATGCGATGCGCTTATTATGCGATGCGGCCTTTTTGAAAAAGCGTTACCCCCGCATAATTATGCGCCATTTTGCTGATTATACGGTAAATTCTGCGATCGCATAAACGCATTTTTCCGGAGGGTCCATATGATAGTCAGTCACTTATATTTGTGGCGAAAATGTAACTAATTCGGCGGAAGTAACATTATGGTTTTTCTCACCGTCAGTTGATGCTTCATATCCATAAGAGTCAAACCGCCGGGGGGGTCACTTGTTTATTTTAGGAACACAGTTCTTATTTGACGCGATATTAAACACGTCTATGGGGATTCAGAACGGGGGTGGAAAACCGCCAACCAGGTAGACAAACCAAGGATGTGTAAATTACGTCAGACTTCGGTGGTCTATTGGCCCTCATTTATCAACAAGGCCAAATAATGGGCGTACGGCGAGATCGCCGCAACTTTGGGCATTTATAAATCTATCCTGACATGGTCTTCGCTCGGATCTCACCACGTGTCACAGGCAGTTTGTAGACTTTGGCTGAACCCGTTTGTTCCATAGTGCAGTGGTTCTCAAACTTTTTCATGTCAAGGACCCCCCAAATTGACACTTATTAGCCCGCGGACCCCCCATTTCAAAAGATATGCCTCAGGGACCCCCGTAAGAGAAGATTTTTTTTACGGCTCTCTAGCAGTGATTCTCAACCATTTTAATGTCAAGGACCCCCCAGTTTGACATGCATTAGAGGCTACCGACCCCAATTTAATGGCATTTATACCTCTGGGACCCCAATTCATATTGTAAAATCAATGTTAATTTAACCAAATGGACCCGTTAGGGTCCATTTGGTTCCATTTGTACACTCTCAGAGTTACAGACCCATAAGGGTCCATTTGGTTCCTATCCATCATTTAGCTGGGGACCCCCTGGAACCCCCTCAAGTACCCCTGGGGGTCCCCGGACCCCACTTTGAGAACCAATGCCATAGTAGACCTGTTTGACAGGCATCTGGACACGTGTATGTATCCACTCCTAAATGTATATCTAACACACTAATAAATAATCCCTGTGAAAATAGAACATTTTATAAACACGTTTAAACAACGCAATGTCAATGCGACGCACGTTGTGAGCTTGTAGATCTGCTATTTTCAAACTATACGAGATCAGACATTTAACCCATTAAGACCTGGAACTGTGTCATTTTTAGATGTGAGCTAAAAAGCATTATTTTACACTTTTGGCTATTCAAAAATAGCAGATCTGCTATTTTTGAAAAATCGTGAAAATGTGTGCAAACTTTTGAATATATATATTTTTTAAAGCGAACATTTGTAACTCAAATCTTTGCTTCTGGGGGGGTCCCTGGAACAACATATTTTGATGGGGGTCCGCGGGCCAAATACATATCATTTTGGCATGAAATAGATTGAGCACCACTGATATAGAAACATAGGTTTTTCAGAAAACTGTTGAGATTTAGGAGACACGTAGAATCGGATTCAGGTCTCAATGGGTTAACCCACGGTCCAACACACACCAGCCTTCATCCACATTCAAGTTCTCTTTTTTTTTTCTTTTTTTTTCGTTTTTGCGTTTATTTGCGTTTTTTTGCGTTTTTCGAGTATTTTTGCGTTTTTCGCGTTTTTTGCGTTTTTCTTTCTTTTTTTGCGTTTTTTGCGGGTTTTTTTGCGTTTTTCGACTTTTTTTGCGTTTCTTTTTGCGTTTTTTGCTTTTTTTGCGTTTTTTGCGTTTTTTTGCTTTTTTCGCGTTTTTCGCGTTTTTCACGTTTTTCGCGGTTTTGAGCGAAAATTAAGCGGTTTTAGCGGCAAAAAGAATGTTCCGTCTGAGTCTCACTGGGAAATGGTAACAGTCTACATGAGACATGACGGCTTTATTGGACGCACACTAGTCTGGGAGGGTTAGCGTCGGAGCTTGGACAGCAGGGGCGCGGCCACTGCGTTGTGATTCAAATCAACAGCCAATGAAGAAAAGGGGGCGGGATCCACATGCAGTGGGTGTTGCATCTAAATAGGATCGACGGGAAGCAATTTCCCCTTGAGAAATTTCGGCCGCCATTGTTGTGCATGCTGTTTGCCTCTCGTCGGACTTTTTAGACGAGTTGCACAGCTCTCAGACCGGTAAGAGGCGTGTCCGCTCAGATTCAGAGCGTAAGGTACATCCCGCCCACAAATACCAGGGCTCTGGCCCAGAAGTTCCTCGCCAGAGCTGGCGAAAACTTCTGGGAACTCAGATTAGACGCACACTGCTCGGTATGGGTTAAATAAATGAACATACAAACGTACTCCATTCATGGCGATGTGATTGTCATTATTGTCTTTCCATGCTTTTGTTTGGTCGTATTCTGGTTCTTCATGTGGTAAAATCGGGGCGTTTCTTAATCAACATGCTATGTTGATTAATTGAATACATACATACATAGGACCACAGTGGAAACAAGTCCTTCTAGCCTTAATGTGTGACTGTACCTCGTTACATTTATGTTAACACATTGGCTGCCACAATTATTTATTTATTTTCTACAGTAAGACTGCCAGACTTTTTCAATGAAAAAATAAAAGTACTCAGGAGCCGAGATACAGAATTTTTAAGTTTTAAGTTAACAAGGAAGTGGATGGGAGTCTAAATCTTCAAAAAATCATATCTCCTTGGTCTTTGGGTCAAAAAAAAAAAAAAAAAATATATATATATATATATATATATATTTTGAAATTTTTCTTTTTTTGATAAGGTAATCAATCAAAAGGAGGCGGGTCTACAGCGGCAGAGACATTTTTAAAAGCCATTCATTGGACAAAGAGAGAAACAACAGGGATATGATTGACAGGCGAACCCACCATTTGCACTTCCAGGCTCCCTTGGGCACGGTGTGAAGGGGCGGGGCTAAGCAGTAGGTGTGGTAACTGATGTCACAGTCGTCACAGAGGAGGAGTCGGGCGGGGTCGCTGGCCTCGCCGCACGACTCGCACACCGTGCACTCCAGACAGCGCCACCCCATGGTCAGGATGACCCTGGTTATCTGTTCATTAGCATATAATTAACATAATTAACACACTGTGCACTCCAGACAGCGCCACCCCATGGTCAGGATGACCCTGGTTATCTGTTCATTAGCATAATGTCAAATAATTAACACTGTGTTCATTAGCATAATGTAACATCATTAACATAAATAATATAATTAACACTGTGTTCATTAGCATAATGTCACATAATTAACATAATTAACACTGTGTTCATTAGCATAATGTCACATAATTAACACTGTGTTCATTAGCATAATGTCACATAATTAACACTGTGTTCATTAGCATAATTAACATAATTAACATAATTAACACTGTGCACTCCACATCTTATCACTCAAACAGAGAGCGTCTCCTTTCAAACCCCAATGGTTCTAATCAGCCCCCCGCCCACAGGAGTGGCCCAATTCTCTCACAACTTGCTACAAAAATCCCTCATGAAAAACTATATAATCTCCTACCTTTCATTTTCAACCTTCACATGTGTCTCCTTCTCTAATAATCAAAAAGTGCTATATATTTCATCTCGCAATTTACTTCCGGATGGTTCGTTTTGGACTTTTTTTGCCACATCGGTCACGGGAAAGAAATAAGCGCTGCCGTGGTCTATGGAAACGAGCCCAAAAGTGCACCCAAATAAGCCCAAAATCGCTTATACAAACAGTCAGACCTGGCAACGCAGCCTACGCCAATCATGCGTGAGAGATCTACAAGCTATGGGGCAGAGACGCCACCGTATCTTAGCAACAACTACAGCGCTCACTCTCATTGGTCGTGTCACGCTAAGAGCAGTCTCCAGACAATGGCATCGCAGACAGCTTGCTGTTACTGCTGTAGCCATCACAGTTAGTCCCAGCGACGACGGACAGGGCGCTGTGATAGCTGCCATGTCGCGAACGCTAACGTGGTTGTCATGCCTGCAGCGCCAGCGGCTGTGCAATCACTTTGTCAACAATGCACGTTCGTGTGGTGAATGTCAATATTGCTGCTCAGTTAGTCCATTGTAGATGGTGTATGTTTGTGTGTGTCTTCTGGAGAACTATGTAGCTCCACAGCAACTACAGTAACTAACGTAATGGCAGGACCGCCCCCGTGCAAGATAATTTCGCTCCGATTACAGCAGTGCTTATCAACCCTTTCACGCCGCCCCCCCCCCCCCCCCCCCCCCAAATAAACGTACTTGATCTGGGGACCCCCCCATTCTGTTTGACTCCGTTCCACAAGTACATATTGTGAAAATAGCCGCTCTACAAGCTCAAAACGCCTCACGTTGAGAGGCTTTGTAAGCTTGTAGATCGGCTATTTTCTACATGACTGCCTCTTTCTTACATTCTTTGACAATGTGGCCCATGTTTTCATAGTACAGTTTGTTGACTACTTTTGTTGCAGAAATGCTCATTTCCTTTACTTTCCTTTTTTTATTGTCTCCGCCAGGCCGAAAGGCATGGCGCAAGACTATGTTTCATCCCCTGTCCGTCCGTCTGTGATAGCTTCTCTCACATCGTTGACTTGATCGCAGCAAAATAACAGCCCGATGAGTCAGTGAGAGCTGGATAAACGAGGTAAAATGTGTCAAAAGGAGTCTGTACGGCTGTCGATAAATGAACACATGACGTCGGTGGGAGAGGAGATTGTGTCTTTTGGACAAACAGCAGCATCGTGCTGATGTTTGTTGTGTGAAGCAGCTTAATGTCAGAGTGTTTGTGTTGGAGCGCCTCAGTGCGGCTGCAGAGTTCATGTGCAACCTCTTCCAGAGAGAGACAGACACTAGAAACTCTGCTGGGGAAAAAAAACACTGCTGGGCATTGACTTTCATATGGACATTGATCTACACACTGCAGGTATATCTGCTACACACACAACATCAAACTACACACTGCAGGTATGATGCAGCGTTTGCATTACAGCCAGCATGCCAGCGTAGTTCCCATATGGTTTCAAGGTGGGCTAAACCATATGGACCCCATGTCAGCAATGTCAGCGGCATCCACTTCAGTCCCAACTGCGATGCCCATGCAGGCTAAAGGAGCTTCTACCTGGCCCTTAGGTGGGCCCCAACTACCCATGTTTATGTGGGACCAAGGCGGGTCCTACCTGGGTTTGCCCATGCAGGCTTTAACTGGGTTCTACCTGGGCCCTAGGTGTACCCTAACCAACCACAGTGCAGTGCCCATCGCTCCAATTGTTGTGACGTCAGGGCTCTCAATACTGCACATTGGTGGAGGAGGAGGGGCCGCAGGGCGACCGCACACATCGCTGAACCAATGGTAGCCCACGGATGTTTCCTCTGGGGATTTACAATCTGCCCCTCTATGCCACATATCATCCGCACTACAGGGTCTTCACTGACCGAGCCACGGCCCCACTGACCCTCATGACGCTACGCCACTTATATGAGTTGCCAAGTGGCCGCGGGCGCTACGTGGGCGTGGCCGCGGGCTAGACGCGAGCCCCCGCGTAGCGGGGGCGAGCTTCTAGTTAACACAATAAGGATGGTAACATTGTGTATATGGGTGTGTATGTGGTTGTGTAACAGTGTGTAGTTACCTTAACATTGACACAGTAAGGATGGTAACATTGTCCACACAGTGTGTATATGTGTATGTGGGTGTGTATGTGGTTGTGTAGCAGTGTGTAGTTACCTTAACATTAACACAGTAAGGATGGTAACATTGTCCACACTGTGTGTATATGTTTCCCGCCTATTCAAAGAAGTTTTCCCGCCTATTCAAAGGCGTTTTCCCGCCCATTCCCGCCTATTCAAAGGCGTTTTCCCGCCCATTCCCGCCTATTCAAAGGCGTTTTCCCGCCTATTCCCGCCTATTCAAAGGCGTTTTCCCGCCTATTCAAAGGCGTTTTCCCGCCTATTCAAAGGCGTTTTCCCGCCTATTCCCGCCTATTCAAATATTCCCGCCTATTCAAAGGCGTTTTCCCGCCTATTCCCGCCTATTCAAAGGCGTTTTCCCGCCTATTCAAAGGCGTTTTCCCGCCTATTCAAAGGCGTTTTCCCGCCTATTCCCGCCTATTCAAAGGCGTTTTCCCGCCTATTCCCGCCTATTCAAAGGCGTTTTCCTGCCTATTCCCGCCTATTCAAAGGCGTTTTCCCGCCTATTCAAAGGCGTTTTCCCGCCTATTCAAAGGCTAAAATAGCAAAAATAGCCGATCTACAAGCTCAAAACGCGTCGCGCTGCGACGCGTTTTGAGCTTGTAGATCGGCTATTTTTGCTATTTTCCTGGCCATAGGTCCAGTAGAATAAACACAGTACAGACACACAGACTGACCCATAGAACCAGTAGAATAAACACAGTACTAAAAGGTGTGTATGTGGTTGTGTAGCAGTGTGTAGTTACCTTAACATTGACACAGTAAGGATGGTAACATTGTCCACACTGGGAACAGGACAACAGTCGTCCCTCGGCTCCCCGACCGAAACTCCCACACACCACACACATGTCCTGTATGCAAATATATGTTAATTAACCTCATTAAATGTTACACTCTCACACGCGTCATGTATGCAAATATATGTTAATTAACCTCATTAAATGTTACACTCCCACACACATCATGTATGCAAATATATGTTAATTAACCTCATTAAATATGTTACACTCCCACACACCACACACGTCATGTATGCAAATATATGTTAATTAACCTCATTAAATATGTTACACTCCCACACACATGTCGTGTATGCAAATATGTGTTAATTAACCTCATTAAATGTTACACTCTCACACACGTCATGTATGCAAATATATGTTAATTAACCTCATTAAATAGGTTAAACTCCCACACACATGTCCTGTATGCAAATATATGTTAATTAACCTCATTAAATATGTTACACTCCCACACACATGTCCTGTATGCAAATATGTGTTAATTAACCTCATTAAATATGTTACACTCCCACACACATGTCCTGTATGCAAATATATGTTAATTAACCTCATTAAATATGTTAACACATAAGCTTAAATGCAGCGATAGTGGAAAACGTCACGTCCGGTTTATGACGTATTTGACTGTTTGAGCCTGGTTGGGGGAGGGGTCAGATGTAGTGAACAGACAGACAGACAGACAGACAGACAGGCAGGCAGACAGACAGGTACCTGTCTCAGGGTGTAGTGGTCAGATGTAGTGAACAGTACTACGGTGTTGTGCATCGAGTTCTCCTCTTCATCCTTAGACTGCATGCACTGCTCTATGCTGGCCTGTAGGGGGAGAGAGAGAGAGAGAGAGAGAGAGAGAGACAGTGTTCTATAGACACACTGAACCAAATGAACCCAAAATAAACAAAACGTCCCTGAGCAAGACTCTTAACCCCTAATTGCTCACAGGTTCTCATTGGAAACGAGACCGCAGGGACTTTCATGAACGACCTGTTAAAAGGAATTATCCTTTATCCTTAACACATTGACTGCCTGAATTATTTTCACTGCCTATTGTTATTCCTGCCAGAGATTTTTCAATTAAACCATATGAACCCACTGTCTCTATAGATACAATATTAAACCATATGAACCCACTGCTCTATGAGATACAATATTAAACCATATGAACCTACTGTCTCTATATATACAATATTAAACCATATGAACCCACTGTCTCTATAGATACAATATTAAACCATATGAACCCACTGTCTCTATAGATACAATATTAAACCATATGAACCCACTGTCTCTATAGATACAATATTAAACCATATGAACCCACTGTCTCTATAGATACAATATTAAACCATATGAACCCACTGTCTCTATAGATACAATATTAAACCATATGAACCCACTGTCTCTATAGATACACTCCAAAAAACGCGAAATTTTCGCCCAAAACCGCAAAAAGAATGTTCACACGCGCGCATGCTGAATTCGGGCGCGCGCGCCCAAATTCAGCATGCGCGCGTGTGAACATTCTTTTTGCGGCTAAAATGGCTTAATTTTCGCCCAAAACCGCGAAAAACGTGAAAAACGCAAAAAACGAAAAACGCAAAAAACGCAAAAAACGTAAAAAACACAAAAAAAAAGCGAAAAACGCAAAAAAACGTAAAAAAAACGCGAAAAACGCAAAAAAAAGGAAAAAAACACAAAAAACGCGAAAAACGCGAAAAACACAAAAAAAAGCAAAACACGCAAATAAAACGCAAATAAAGAAAAAATGCCCAAAACCGCAAAAAGAATGTTCACACGCGCGCATGCTGAATTCGGGCGCGCGTGTGAACATTCTTTTTGCGGCTAAAATCGCTTAATTTTCGCCCAAAACCGCGAAAAACGTGAAAAACGCGAAAAACGCAAAAAAAAAAAAAAAACGCAAAAAACGTAAAAAACAAAAAAAAAAGCGAAAAACGCGAAAAACACAAAAAACGCAAAAAAAACGCAAATAAAAAAAATGCAAAAAAAAGCAAAAAACTCGAAAAACGCGAAAGACGCAAAAAACGCAAAAAAAACGCAAATGACGCAAAAAAAACGCAAAAAAACGCGAAAATAGTATTATGTATTACTGTCTCTATAGATACAATATGAAACCATATGAACCCACTGTCTCTATAGATACAATATTAAACCATATGAACCCACTGCTCACTAGATACAATGTTAAACCAAATGAACCAAATGTTAAACCAAATTAACCCATTTGTACACTCTCAGAGTTACAGAACCAGAAAGGTTCCTATCCATCAATTAACTGGGGACCCCCTGGAACCGCCTCAAGTACCCCTGGGGGTCCCCGTACCCCACTTTGAGAACCAATGCAGTAAACATCCTAAACATTCTTCCTCTATACTGAGAGAAAAACATCTGAATGTTTGATGGGATGCATTTCAACACGTGAGGACCACACGTCCTAGACTCTTCTCTCTTGTGAGAATGAGTGTGCGTGTGTGTGTGTGCGTGCGTGTGTGTGTCCGTGTGTCCGTGTGTGTGTGTGTGTGTGTGTGTTTTCTTACTCCTGGCGACAGACTCATGCTGTCCTGCATCTTCGGTCGGCTCCGCCCCCTGCCTCCACGGCCACCAATCCCTGCTCCTCGGCCCCGCCTTCTTCCTGGAAACCCCGACCCTCTGCCCTATAGGAGGAGAGCACAGCAGTGATGTCATCAGTGTGTGCTACATCTCATCTAATTTCCCCCCCACACACGCACACACACACACATGTTTAAACGTGAATGTAAAAACGTAAAAAAAAAAGGAAAAAAAAAAAAAAAGGAAAAAAAATCGTTTAAAAAAAAAGGAAAAAATATCGTTTAAAAAAAAATGTAAAAAAAAAAAAACGTAAAAAAAAAAAATTAAAAAAAAAAAAGTAAAAAAAAACGTTAAAAAATGTTTAAAAAAACATACACACACACACACACACAGGTTCTAAACCTCTGGTCTGAGGACCAGCAGAGGGTCCACATGGAGCCAGCATTATTATACGGTGCGTTTTGATTGGTTTACCACTCTAGGGCTCCAGAGGGGTGTGGTTTCCGCTGGGCGGGGCTTAGGGCTTAGGTCACTCCCCCCTCCCTCCCCCGTGGAATCCTGGGAAGACAAAGGAGGGGGGCTGAGCGCCCTGCGTCTCCTCCACCAAGAGCCCTGATGAGGAGATGAGGAGGAGACAAGGAGGGAGGAGACAAGGACGTAGGAGACAAGGAGGGAGGACACAAGGAGGTAGGACACAAGGAGGGAGGACACAAGGACACAAGGAGGGAGGACACAAGGACACAAGGAGGTAGGACACAAGGACACAAGGAGGGAGGACACAAGGACACAAGGAGGTAGGACACAAGGACACAAGGAGGTAGGACACAAGGACACAAGGAGGGAGGACACAAGGACACAAGGAGGTAGGACACAAGGACACAAGGAGGGAGGACACAAGGACACAAGGAGGTAGGACACAAGGACACAAGGAGGTAGGACACAAGGACACAAGGAGGTAGGACACAAGGACACAAGGAGGTAGGACACAAGGACACAAGGAGGTAGGACACAAGGAGGTAGGACACAAGGACACAAGGAGGTAGGACACAAGGACACAAGGAGGTAGGACACAAGGACACAAGGAGGTAGGACACAAGGACACAAGGAGGTAGGACACAAGGAGGTAGGACACAAGGAGGTAGGACACAAGGACACAAGGAGGTAGGACACAAGGAGGTAGGACACAAGGACACAAGGAGGGAGGACACAAGGACACAAGGAGGTAGGACACAAGGACACAAGGAGGGAGGACACAAGGACACAAGGAGGGAGGACACAAGGACACAAGGAGGTAGGACACAAGGAGGTAGGAGTGGAGACAAGATGAGGGAGGAGGAAACAAGGAGGTGAAATGAGGAAACAAGGAGATGGGGTGGGGAAACAAAAACATGGAGGAAAATAAATGTCAGATAATGTTCAAAATGAAAATAAAACATTTGAATTATGATAATGATTCAAATAAAACCTTATGAAATGATGATAATGATTTATATAATATGATAAAACTATGTTTAAATACAATGATAAAAGCATTTAGAGAGAGTGTGTGGGTGAAGAAGAGTGTGTGGACCACCCACCAAGTTTAGAGCCTTTCACACACACACACACACAGCCTACTGCCCCAGCTGTGGGATGGCCCTGCAGCTATGGGATGAATGGCTCCCGGGGTTGCCAGATCATGTGCGCATATCCCCCCCCTCCCCACGGGTATGGACTAGTGTTAAAATAGAGAGCTTGTAGATCGTCTATTTTCACTGAGCAACATGACATGCCTGAACCCTAACCCTAACCCTAACCCTATGGGCAGCCTGTAGACTGAACACCAAAACGCTCGTCCAAAAACACTGTCGCCCCCGCGGCAAATCCGGCGGTATTCCTAAACGTAACCTCAGTAAACGATGCCTAAACCTACCTTAGTAAAACGCTGCCAAAACCTAACCTTATTCCCTAAACTTAACATCAGTAAACTATGCCTAACCCTAAACGTGTTTCTAACCTTATCCTCAGTAAAACAAATACGAGAACCAATGGGGCCATGAGTTTTGGTGCGACTCTTCCGTTTGCCTATCAACGCGAGTCGCCACGCGCAGTAGCAGTGCACCGCTGAAGAAAGTGTTTTCGTTTGGTGGAGCCGGGCCGGCACAAACAAAGAAAACATGTCCGTAATTTGGAGATATTTTACAATTGAGAGGGTGAAAATTTTGCGTTTTTTTCCGGTTTAGGACGAAACATTCGCGTTTTTTTGCGGTTTTGGGCGAAAAATTCACGTTTTTTTTTTTTGGTTTTGGGCGAAAATTTTACGTTTTTTGCGGTTTTGGGCGAAAATTTTGCGTTTTTTGCGGTTTTGGGTGTCCATGGGTGCGTTTGAACATTCTTTATGCCGCTAAAACCGCGAAATTTTTGCCCAAAACCGCAAAAAATTGCAGCACAGCAAAGTGCAACGACGTGAAGCCAACGTTCCGAGGGGTTGGAGAAAGTGTTTCATCGTATATTCTGTTCCAGTATAGGCGTTGTATCAGCGAGCTGTTCCACCTTGTCTGAACGTCTTGCTGAAGACGTTTTGTGTCCTGCCCTAGCTCTGTTTGAATGTCTTCAAAGCGGGACTGACTGTGCAAACTTGAGAAAATTAATCACTATTCTCCTTGTGTTAGCGAGGGCATCATGTACAGTACACTGCACTGGGAGAGAATCCCCTCGTGAACAACTAGCTGCAGTGTGTGTGCCAAACGATGGATGCCGGCATCCATCCATCGCCCTTTTTCATGTTACTTGCTTCGTCTCTCAAAACCACATGTACTTTAGCCCATTGGTTCTCAAAGTGGGGTCCGGGGACCCCCAGGGGTCCTTGAGGGAGTTCCAGGGGGTCCCCAGCGAAATGATAGATTAGGCACCAAATGGACCCTTGTGGGTCTGTAACTCTGAGAGTGTACAAATGGAACCAAATGGACCCTTATGGGTCTGTATGGTTCCATTTGTACACTCTCAGAGTTACATTGACATAGATTTTACATTATAAATTGCGGTCCAAGTGATAGAAATGCCATTAAATGGGGGTCCGTAGCCTCTAATGCATGTCAAACTGGGGGGTCCTGTGAAATTAAAATGGTTGAGAATCACTGCTAGAGCCGTAAAAAAAATCTTCTCTTATGGGGGGTCCCTGGCATATCTTTTGAAATGGGGGTCCGTGGGCTAATAAGTGTCAATTTGGGGGTCCTTGACATGAAAAAGTTTGAGAACCACTGCTTTAGCCAGCGGAATCTTCCAGTTACCCAGCATCTCCTTCATTGTGGGTTTAATCAAATCGCTGGTGTGTGAGCCCCTGGGCCTGCACTCTATCTGATAGAGTGCAGGCCCAGGGGCTCACACACCAGCGATTTGA
Organism: Gymnoscopelus microlampas; assembly: GCF_963454915.1. NCBI lineage: Eukaryota > Metazoa > Chordata > Actinopteri > Myctophiformes > Myctophidae > Gymnoscopelus > Gymnoscopelus microlampas. The sequence continues at coordinate 46,527,125 of NC_139959.1, read as the reverse complement.
TTCTATCACCTGCAGCACAGTGCTATTAACTCATTCCCTGCCTAGAACGACAAAAACGACTTCTGTCCATAAGCCATGCCTGCCAAGAACGACTAAAACGACTTTTAAAAAAAAATTAAAAAATAAAAATACATATTTTTTTTACATTTTTTTCTTTTTTTTTACATTTTTTTTTTTTTTGGACCCAAAGACCAAGGAGATATGATTTTTCGAAGATATAGACTCCCATCCACTTCCTTGTTAACTTCAAACTTAAAAATTCTGTATCTCGGCTCCTGAGTACTTTTTTTTTTTTCAATGAAAAATCTTGGCAGTGTTCAAACGTGGCCAGAAATAATTCTGGCAGTTAATGGGTTAAAAGCATAATTGGGCTAACGTCAGAGGACCAGATGTCATGTCAATAGTGAAACTACACAATGAGAGACGTGGTCTCCTTGCTTACAGTGGTTGCTGCTGCATTAAAACAGACCTACGGTATTTTATTTATTGTGTTTAATACAATTTTAAGAAGCAGCTATGTATGCACATTGTTTTCATTTAGTATTTGTAGGTATTTTCTTTAGGTGATAAGATCATAGTCTATTTGTTTTTCTACCGTTATTGCACTTTAAAAATATTCTGTAAAACAAATGAAGGAGTTGCCAGTTAAGTATTTGCACTTTGCACAGCCAGACACTTGTTCATTTGTTAAAACAAGGTTAAAACAAGTCACTGATGTGGTTTCCTTGTTGCCACTTTTTTTTGTATCTGCCAGTTGTATGCATTTGCACTGTAAGGCACTTGATTGATAGTTTTGTATTTAAAGCATAGGCCTAAAGTATTTAAAGTAATACTAGGTAACGTTTTCAGTCAAACTAAAGTTAAATTGTATATCTTTTGTGAGTGGCAAATGTTTCACAACACCCACTCCATGAATTTCACCCCCGAAAGCCTTTTATTTATATGTTTTCTATTGAACGCCGTCGAGCATGACTTTCCCTCGAAAATGACGTAATCTGGCCGGAAAATGGAAGCGGAAATGCACCGGGTTCCTGTTTGGCCAGGAACTACCGCGCCGGTTTCCTGTTTGGCCAGGAACTACTGCACCGGTTTCCTGTTTGGCCAGGAACTACCGCGCTAATAACAAAAGGAAACTCACGCTGATTTTAAGAGATTGTATGATTTGAAGATCGAAAAACAACAGGTAAAGAAAACACAGCTCACGGTAACTAATGCTCCACAGGCTAAGAGAAACGATCCACAGATAGTATAAAACAATTAAAAGAACGCTTTTTGAAACACTTCCGTCTTCCGGTGAAAACGAATGGAATTCTGGGTAACGCAGTAATAAAGAAACGGCCTGCAGTGACGGTAATGACCAGCAGAGGCTGCTAAAAGTCGTTTTTTGGAAATTTGCACAGAACAACTTTAAAAGAGTTGCCAATGCCATTGCATTTTTGCACTCAGTTGCACTGACTGCACTCTGTTATTTGAACTGAAGCCTATCATACAATTAATAAATGGCTTTAATTGAAAGATAATGCATTTGTATTATATTTAGTATTTACTGTAAGTATATCAGATATCGGCAAAGTTATCGGATATCGGAATATATCCGAATTAAAATATCGGAATCGGATCGAAATTGAAAAAAACGGTTTGTATTCTAACCCTAAGGGATCCTAATGGTGACTGAGAACTTTAATCCTTGTAGAGCAGGGTTCCCCAATTAGTTTTCCCCAAGGGCCAAATCCTGTCTGGGGTGCCAAGATGAGGGCCGGTGCGCGCGTGTGGGATTTTTTTTTTGTTGCGTTTTTTGGGCGGGTTTTGAGCGAAAAATTTCGCGGGTTTTGGGTGTCTTTTGATTTCTGTTTTTGTCAACTTTATTTCGATTTTTTTTTTTCACCCTCTAATCTAGCTAATTTGACGGTTATTTTAGGCCTGGGGTTCTTGTGTGTTGTAATTTTTACAGACAATTTGTAAGTGTGTGTGAATTTGATTTTTTTATTTTTTTTTTAAAACAAAAAAAAAAAAACCTTTTTTTCCCAAAAAAAAACCTTTTTTTTCCAAAAAAAGATATTTTTTTTCCAAAAAAAGATATTTTTTTTCCAAAAAAAGATATTTTTTTTCCAAAAAAAATATATTTTTTTTCCAAAAAAATATCTTTTTTTTTCAAAAAAATATCTTTTTTTTTCAAAAAAATATCTTTTTTTTCCAAAAAAAATATCTGGCAAAATTATGCCAGGAGTCGTCGCGGGCCGCAAATGGCCCGCGGGCCGCCTATTGGGGAACGCTGTTGTAGAGCGTACAGTAGAGAGCGTACAGTAGAGAGTACAGTAGAGAGCAGGGTACCTGTTTGACGGGCGGGCGGCCGGGGGAAAACTTCCTCTTGGAGATCGCTGGTTTTCCCATTCCCATCTTTGGAGTCAAAGAGATGATGGTAGTGGGAGGAGCCTAAACACACACGCACACACACACACACACACACGCACGCACGCACGCACGCACGCACGCACGCACGCACACACACACACACACACACACTCACACACACACACACACACACACACACACACACACACACACACACACACACACACGGGAGTATAGTCAGTTTTTTTTTTACCAGCTTGTCAATCATGCTGGTCTATATATATATAAATATATATATATACTTGTTCATGACTCTCTCCCCATTGGCTGTCCTTTAAGCCAATGGGGAGAGTCCACAGTGCCTTCTGAACGGGCGTACGGTCACAGACTTCAGTCGCTAGCGCTAACTGACAGTTAGCGCCATAGACTGTAAAAAAGAATGGACAAAGCCACTCCCCTGCTTTCTACAGAACAAAAATGAAGCCGATAGTTCAGGAACGTGCATTCCTCCATCGTTAATATATATACAGTTGGCCACGCCGGAACTCAAACGCTATTGGTTGAGACCAGACACGTGACCAGCGAACCGGAAAACAACCCCCAAAAATGCTATTGGTTGTGTAGGTTATCAATCAAATCATCCCGCCCCTCCTGGAGCATAGCCTACTTTATCGTCAATTTTAGAATAAATGGGACCATAATTTAGCAAAACGCATATCCTGATGATTGAAAGGAGACTTTAAACTAGCGACTGGAAGCATATAGAATTTATGACAATTTGTATTACGGTAAGAAAATCTAGTCTAAAGTTTGTCAAAAACCCATTCACTTGCGTTAAAATAAATTCTTTCTGACACTTCAGGTCGGCGCAAGGTAAAACAGCGCCTCACTCTGGCCATTCATAAGCTTCCGTGTCGGCCTCATCGTAAATATCCAAGCCAAGTCCCCTTGATCTGAACGGGCGTATGGTCACAGACTTCAGTCGCTAGCGCTAACTGACAGTTAGCGCTAGCGACTGAATTCTGTTGGTCTGTACCTGACCAACTGGCACAGACACCATTTATTTAAAGGGTTAAACATATGAAGGTTAAAGGTTACCTTGGGGGGAGGTGGTGGTGTAGAGGGAGAGGAGGGGGGCTGGGGGTCGTCGCGGGCGGGGGAGGTCTCGGGCGACGCCTCGGCGGAGAAGGGAGAGCCGCGGAGGCGGACGAACGACGACGAAAGGTCCGCCTCCTGGGGCCGGGGCCCGGCAGCGGGCAGGGGAGGGGCCGCTCTTAAGCTCCGCCCTCTGCTGCGGAGGGGAGGCGGGCTCGAGGCGGCGGCGGCCATGAGCTCCATCACCTCCTTGTCCAACAGCCTGACGACTCCTCCCCTCCTGTTCTCCGACTCCTCCTCTTCCTCCCTCTCTGCCTCCTCCCTCTGCTCCCTCTCCTCCTCCGTCTCCTTCCACTCGTCTTCCTCTCTTTCTGACTCCTCTTCCTCTCTTTCTTGCTCTTCCTCTCTTTCGTCTTCTTCTTCTCTTTCGTCTTCTTCTAATCGTTTTTTTTCGTCTTCTTCTAATCTTCTTCTAATTCCTGTTTCTAATGGTTTTTCTGTTTCAAGTCCTTCGTCCTCGTTCCGCTTCATTACGTCTAGTAGTTCTTCTTCTTCTTCTTCTTCCTCTGATCTTCTCTTTTCCCTTTCTTCCTCCTTTTCCACTGGTCCTACTCGTAGTGCTCTTAGTCTGTGACTTTCTGCGTGGTTTTCAGTTTCTTCTCTTAGTTCCTCCGTTTCTAAACGTCGTTTCTCCGTTTCTAACGGTTTGTCTTCTTCCTGCTTTAGTTCTACTCTTAGTTTTTCACCTTCTAAATGTTCTTCAGGTTCTTCTAAAGGTTCTCCAGGTTCTTCAGGTTGTTCTAAAGCTTCTTCGTCTTCTTCCTCGTTCTCGTCGTCCTCCTTTTCCACTGGTTCTACTCTTAGTTCTCTTAGTCTTTGACTCTCTGTGTGGTTTTCTGTTTCTTCTCTTAGTTTCTCCGTTTCTGAACGTCGTTTCTCTGTTTCTAACGGTTTGTCTTCTTCCTGCTTTAGTTCTTCACCTTCTAAAGGTTCTGCGTTTTCTTCCTCGTTCCCTAAAGGTTCTGCGTCTTCTTCCTCGTTCCCTAAAGGTTCTTCTGAAGGTCCTTCTAAAGGTTCTTTGTCTTCTTCCTGGTTCTCGCCGGCGGACGCCGCGGGGGGCGATCGCTCTCCTGCCGAGGTTTCAGGAAGCGATACTTCCTCCACAGGCACGCTGGTCTCCGATTGGTCGGTGTGTTCGGTAGCCGTCGTCGTCGTCGTGGCGACGACAGGGGCGGGTTCTACTCGTAGTTCTCTTAGTCTTTCCGTTTCTTCTCTTAGTTTCTCTGTTTCTAACGGTTTGTCTTCTTCCTGCTTTATTTCTTCACCTTCTAAAGGTTCTGCGTCTTCTTCCTCGTTCCCTAAAGGTTCTTCAGGTTCTTCTAAAGCTTCTTCTAAACGTTCTTCTAAAGCTTCTTCGTCTTCTTCCTCCTTGTCCACTGGTTCTACTCGTAGTTCTCTTAGTCTTTGACTCTCTGTGTGGTTTTCTGTTTCTTCTCTTAGTTTCTGTACACCTGCCACCTCAGTATCTGTTTCTGAACGTTGTTTTTCCGTTTCTAATGGTTTGTCTTCTTCCTGCTTTAGCTTTTCACCTTCTAAAGGTTCTGCGTCTTCTTCCTCGTTCCCTAAAGGTTCTTCAGGTTCTTCAGGTTCTTCTAAAGCTTCTGCGTCTTCTTCCTCCTCGTTCGTTTCGGTAGTGACACTACTGCCGGCGGGCGGTCGCTCTCCTGGCGAGGTTTCAGGAAGCGACAGTGACTTCAGAGGCTCCGCCTCCCCTTCTTCCTCTACAGGCACGCCGGTCGGTGTCTCCGATTGGTCGGTGCGTTCGGTAGCCGCCGCCGTCGTCGTCAGGGCGACGACGACGACAGGGGCGGGTTCATCGGCCGAGACGGTCTCCGATTGGCTGTCGGCGGTGGCGAGGTCGTGGTGACCTGCGGCGGTCTCTTCCGGCGGCCACGCCTCCTTCCCCGCTGATCCCCCATTGGTCGATTCTACTAGCTGGGGGAGGCGGGGGAGCTCCGCTCTGAGTGGTGGAGGGGAGGGAGGGAGGGGAGAGCGGGAGGTAGCCAATAGAGAACCAGCTCTAGTTGCACCTCTCTCCTCTTGTCTTTCTGGCTCCTCCTCTCTCTCTAGCCCCTCCTCTCGTCTCTGTAGCTCCTCCCCCTCAGAGATCTGTTCTTCTTCTCCCGTTGTTTTCACGGCGTCTTCCTCTCTCTGCTGCTCCTCTTCCTCGCTCACGTCTGGACGAGCGAGCCAATCAGAGAGAGAGAAAACATCCTTCAATTAATAAATGAAATAAAGGACCCGCGACTTTCACTGTTAAGCATAAAGCTGTCATTTAATCAAATGTAACCATTTAAACCAGTGGTTTTCAACCAGTGGTCCGGGGACCACCAGGGGTCCTTGAGGGGGTTCCAGGGGGTCCCCAGCCAAATTAATAATTAGGAACCAAATTGACGCTTATATAACGTCAACTCTGAGAGTTAGGGATGTGCCGATATATCGTCCCGCGATATATCGCGATACGTTTTCGCGACGATATGTATCGTTTTGGGGGAAAACAAATATCGTTTTGAAAAAAAAACATTTTTTTTTTTTTTTTTTTTTTACACCAATCAAAATAATCAGGCATGCAAACAGCCCCGAGGTGAAAAGGGTGACAACATGTTTTTTTTTTCCAGGTCAGGTGTCACACTATTGCCCTATTTGGATTCAAAACGGCTGAAAAGCTACAAGTTTGCATGTCTGAATAATGCAAAAACAGAATTATTTGTTTGCATTTTCTTTTTTTCTCCCCCATATATTTTCATAATAAAAAAAGTGCGTATCGTATCGTATCGAAATCGTATCGAAGTTGTGAGCCAAATATCGTATCGTATCGTTTCGTGAAATTAGTGTATCGGCACACCCCTACTGAGAGTGTACAAATGGAACCTGGTTCCATTTGTACACTCTCAGAGTTAAATGAACACTAAGGATGGTACTACTGTGTAGATTGGGACCCCGAAGGAATCAAAATGGTTGAGTCCCTGGCATATCTTTTCAAATGGGGGTCCCTGGGCTAATATGTGTCAATTTGGGGGGTCCTTGACGCGAAAAAAAGGTTGAAAACCACTGATTTAAACCACTACAACACCCCCTGGTTTCCATTATGTGTCTATAACCATATAGTTATACACCAAACACATCTACATAATGCCTCTGATTCTTTCTATGTACAACTTTACACCGTAGGCATTTAGCAGACGCTCTTAACACTTCGTCTGCCAGAGTTATTTCAGATTTTTTGCTGTTGTCTGCCAGAGATTTTTCATTGAAATTTAAAAAGTACTCAGGAGCCGAGATACATCATTTTTAGGTGTTTAAGTTAAAAAGGAAGTGGATGGGAGTCTTTTCCTTCGAAAAATCATATCTCCTTGGTCTTTGGGTCAAATTGAAAAAGAAAAATTTATATATATATATATTTTTTTTTCCAATATTTTTTCAGTTTTTTCAATAGAATGCGTTAATGCGTGATTGGCGGCCAAGTGCGCTATTTAATAGATCGCATTTATGCGTGATTGAAAGGAATTGAGTTAATCCAGAGTGATTTACAGTTAACTCACTGAGTGCCATTAATGTGTTTCACTTGTTTTTACCGCTATGGCGCCGCCTGGGTGCCATTAACGTGTTTCACGTTTTTTTTTTTTTGAAAAACATGTTCAGAACCCAAGATATCATCATCTGAAGATGTGCAGCTCCATCCACTCCTTGTTTAACTTAGAACTGAAAAAGGCTGTATCTCGCTTCCTAAGCACTTTTTGTTTTCTGTGAAAAAAACTATTTTTTTCAGAATCAATTCTCACATTTGTCAATTTAACCCATTGATACCTGGAACGCATCTGTGTCACTTTAGATCTCTTTGGGCTATTCAAAAATAGCAGATCTACAAGCTCGTAGCGTGGCACCGAGTGCCGCGCTACGAGCTTGTAGATCTGCTATTTTTGAAAAATCGTGAAAATATTTTTTTTATATTTTCTTCCGAAAAATTGTTAGGATTTAGATTTTTTTTTTAGATGCGGTCTTAACTCATTCAATGCCATGCTCATTTTTGGAATTTTGGCTCTGAGTGCCACAATTCAAAATTCATTGTCAAAAAAAAGTGCTTAGCTAGTGAGATACAGCCTTTTTAAGTTATAGGTTAAACAAGGAGTGGATGGAGCAGCAAATCTTCAAATCATCATATCTTGGGTTCTGAACATGTTTTTCCCCAACAAAAAAACAAAACAAAAAAAACTTTTATTTTGAAATTATATTTTTTTTTTGATTTTTTTTTTATGACGGATTGTGGCACTCAATGAGTTAATGTGTTAACCTTTGCATAAGATGGCATGGTTGTCAAGGCTAGGGCAAGGCGGAGTCTGAAGAGGTGAGTCTTCAGAGTACACACAAAACATAACACACACACACACACAAACACGTGTGTAAAGGTTACTCACCGTCATCAGACAGAGCGTGTTGCTGTTCACACAGAGGGGAGGAGCTACAGACGGCGCTAACAGGACTAGCGCCCGGGCTGACATCCGGACTGGCGCCGAAGGAGCTACTAGCTCGATTAGCGGCGTGACAAGGACTCATCTGAGGAGGAGAGCTACCTTGACTCGAGGTGATGAGGTGTGTTGTGGTGACGACGCTGTGGCTACCGCTAACCGTAGCGTAGCCGCTAGCCGTGGCACCGCCGCTGTCCTGAGTGGGGGGGCTACCGTGCGCGGCGTGAGGACGTCGTACGCGGCTAGCATCGGCGGCAGGGCTACGTGGCGGCTCTGTCTGAACGGAGTGTGAAGTGGCAGTAGTGGTGCTGTCCTGGATTTCTTTTGGGCTAGCCGGTGTTTCGCTGTGGTCTGCTGGGCTAACATCTGTTGGGCTAGCACCGGGTGGGCTAGTAGCCGTTGGGCTATCGCCGGGTGGGCTAACATCTGTTGGGCTAGCGCCAGGCAAGCTAGCATCTGTTGGGTTAGCATCTGTTGGACTAGCATCAGTCGAAGGAACGCTCGCCTCAACCTGAACACGACCGACCGGGAGAGAGCTCTGTAGCAGCTCTGTGGCGCTAACCTCGGTTTCCACGTTTTCTTCTTCTGAGCTAGCGACGATGCGGCTAGCTTGTGTGTGATTAAGGCTGTGTGTGAAGCTAGCGTGAGCTGGGCTACGAGTGCAGGGACTACCGGGGCTTTCGCTGGCCTGAGCTACTGGACTACTACTGTGAGCAGGGCTGGCCTCACAGACCTCAACGACGCGAAACGGGCTAGCAGCAGCAGCGCCCGTTAGGCTAGCGAGTGAGAGGTGTCCGGGCGCTGAGCTGGGGCGAACGGGGCTACTGACTACCGAGTGACCTGGAGTTTGGTCGTCTGCGCTACGCGGGGAGGACAGGACGACGGGACTGGCCCAGTCCCTGGCTGCTGGACGGGAAATGACACCAGAGGTGGCCAGGTGTTGCGTGAGGCCCGGACAGGTGTGGATGACACTGACTTCAATAGCACTACGGTGAACGGGACTGGAGGAGCCAACCGGTGGAGAGGAGGCGGGGCTACCGCCGTGTGATGAAGAGCTACAGCCAGCGTCGACGCTTGGGGAGCTACGATGAACGGGACCGCTTTGTGTCCGACTGGCATGAGGACTAGCATGAGGACTAGCATGAGGACTAGCATGAGGAGAACATGAACCGATGTGTGAATGAGGGGAACATGAACCGATGTGTGAATGAGGGGAACATGAACCGATGTGTGAATGAGGGGAACATGAACCGATGTGTGAATGAGGGGAACATGAACCGATGTGTGAATGAGGGGAACATGAACCGATGTGTGAATGAGGGGAACATGAACCGATGTGTGAATGAGGGGAACAGGAACCGCTGTGTGAGTGTTTAGGGCTAGTAGCCGTCAACGCGCTACGGCTAGCCTGAGTATGAACAGGACTTAGGCCAGTCACTGGGCTGGTACATACTGGACTAACTGGACTATCATGAACCGGACTAACCGGACCAGTATGAACCGGACTAGTATGTGAGAGACTAGCTTGCGTCCGATCAGCATCGCCAGCAGCACTGCCGACGACATCTATCTCCATCTCCTCGTCCTGAGGCAAAACAGAACGGATTGGGCCGGCCCGTAGCGTGGAGGAGCTAGCTTGTAGTAGCGTGGAGGAGCTAGCTTGTAGCGTCGAGGAGCTAGCTTGTAGCGTGGAGGAGCTAGCTTGTAGTAACGTGGAGGAGCTAGCCTGTGGCGTGGAGGAGCTAGCCTGTGGCGTGGAGGAGCTAGCCTGTAGCGTGGAGGAGCTAGCTTGTAGCGTCGAGGAGCTAGCGTGTAGCGTGGAGGAGCTAGCGTGTAGTAGCGTGGAGGAGCTAGCCTGTAGCGTGGAGGAGCTAGCGTGTAGCGTGGAGGAGCTAGCCTGTAGCGTGGAGGAGCTAGCTTGTAGCGTGGAGGAGCTAGCCTGTGGCGTGGAGGAGCTAGCTTGTAGCGTGGAGGAGCTGGGCTGTAGAACTAAGGAGCCGGGCTGTAGCGTGGAGGACAGACTGCACATAGGGGAGGGGCTAGTATGTACCGGGCTCATCTCCACTGCACAGGAGGGGCTAGTAGCTGGCGTGGCGTCAACAGCAGGTTGGATATGTCTGGGCACGTTAGCGTTAGCATCGACGGCTTCTAAGCAGCCAGAAGGGCTCCTAGCGGGAGAGGAGGTCGTCTGAACGGGGCTCGTCGTTGGGGCATCCGCGTCCGTTAGCGGTTGGCTAGCTGAGCTAGCTGGTTCCACTGAGGCGCTAATAAGGCGTTCGAGGATTCCTGGTACGGATGTGTTGTGTGTGGACGGAGCAGGACCTTCCAGAGGCCACTGCCCAGGATGGCCGGATGCAGGACTGAGCCGAACGGTAGGGCTACTTGGCTGTGATGTAAGACTGGCTGAACGAATGGGAAGCGTGAGGCTGAGCCGTGTGGGCCTGTTGTTGTCCCCGGTAGGGCTAACGGGCTGTGATGAACCGCCACGAACGGGACTGACAGGACGCTGACACGCTGGACTGCAGGGAGCAGAACGCCACCGACCTGAAACAAGACGAATGTTGCTGGAGCTAGCATGAACTGGACTAGCATGAATGGAGCTAGCATGAACTGGACTAGCATGACCGGAGCTAGCATGAACTGGACTAGCGTGACCGGAGCTAGCATGAACTGGACTAGATTGACTGGAGCTAGCATGAACTGGAGTAGCATCACCGGAGCTAACATGAATTAGGCTAGCATGACTGGAGCTAGCATGAACTGGACTAGCGTGACCGGAGCTAGCATGAACTGGACTAGATTGACTGGAGCTAGCATGAACTGGAGTAGCATCACCGGAGCTAGCATGAATTGGGCTAGCATGACTGGAGCTAGCATGAACTGGACTAGCGTGACCGGAGCTAGCATGAACTGGACTAGCGTTGCTGGAGCTAACATGAACTGGGCTAGCATGACCGGAGCTAGCATGACTGGAGCTAGCATGAACTGGACTAGCGTTGCTGGAGCTAGCATGAACTGGGCTAGCATGACCGGAGCTAGCATGAACTGGACTAGCATGACTGGAGCTAGCATGAACTGGACTAGCGTGACTGGAGCTAGCATGAACTGGACTAGCATGACCGGAGCTAGCATGACTGGAGCTAGCATGACTGCGGCTAACATGAATTGGGCTAGCATGACCTGAACTTGCGTGTGAATGACTAGCATTAGCAGAGCTAGCGCGAGCCGGACTAGAGTTACCAGTGAAGACATGGGAACTGGAGGCAGGACTAGCATGTGCCGTGACATCTGCTGTCTCATCGGTAAGCCTACAGTAGGCTGGTGGTGAAAGGCCTGTCGTCTCATCGCTAGGCCTACGGTAGGCTGGTGGTGAAAGGCCTGTCGTCTCATCGCTAGGCCTACGGTAGGCCGGTGAAAGGCCTGTCGTCTCGTCGGTAGGCCTACAGTAGGCCGGTGAAAGGCGTTCCTGGCACAGTGTCGACGTATCCCGCGGCGTCTCCCCACGCATCAAAGGGCCAGGAGATACTGAGGTGGCAGGTGTACGGCTACTGGGAGACGTGGTAGACCTACTAGGAGAGTCGGTAGGCTTTAGCTGCTCCGCAGGGCTACTGGGAGACGTGGTAGGCCTACTAGGAGAGGTGGCGGGAGGCTTGGTAGGCTTTAGCTGCTTTGTAGGGCTACTGGGAGACGTGGTAGGCCTACCAGGAGACGTGGCGGGAGGATGGGTAGGCTTTAGCTGCTCTGTAGGGCTACTGTCCGTCTGTACGCCGGTCTGTTCCAGTGTAGCTTCTGTGTCCCGGGTAGGACTGTGTTCAGTAGGACTGCGTTCAGGCTGGGTAGGACTGTGTCCAGGTTGGGTAGGACTGTGTTCAGGTTGGGTAGGACTGTGTTCAGTAGGACTGCGTTCAGGCTGGGTAGGACTGTGTTCAGGTTGGGTAGGACTGTGTTCAGGTTGGGTAGGACTGTGTTCAGGTTGGGTAGGACTGTGTTCAGGTTGGGAAGGACTGCGTTCACGGGCTTCAGGACTCAGCGGAGGAGAGACGACCGGCGTCGTAGGCCTACACGACGTGGAAGAAGACTGCCGAATCCGCGTAGTAGGACTAAGCCGGCTCGGCCCGGGGGTTAGGGCGGGGCCGAAACCCTGGGCCTCTTCTGTAGGCCTTCGAGGAGGGGGGTCGAGGTCACTTTCACGCGTAGGGCTACCTGAGGGAGGGGGGTGGGGGTCGGCGTCATGTGTAGGGCTACCTGAGGAAGGGTCAATGTCATGTGTAGGGCTACCTGAGGGAGGGGGGTGGTGAGAACGCGTAGTAGGGCTACGGACGACACGGGTCGTCTGTGGATCGGTAAAGCTATGGACCTCGTCCGTGGGGCCGCTCGTAGGCTCTTCCCGTACGAACGGGCGAGTAGGACTGTCGTAGGCCCGTCTGACGCGACAAGTGTCCGGTTCACGCGTGTCTTCTTCACACGTGTCTTGTTCACGCGCGTCCGGTTCACACGTGTCTCGGGTAGGACTGCGTGACGAGCAGCTCTGATGTGACGACGCGGGGCTGTGTGGGGGGGACAGTGTAGGACTAATAACGCGCCGTGTCACCGCTAACGTAGGGCTACGCGGCGTAGGGCTGTGAGGAGATGATGTAGGACTACGATGGC
>NC_139959.1:46502002-46509502 GCF_963454915.1 Gymnoscopelus microlampas | reverse complement strand
TGTAGATCTGCTATTTTTGAAAAATCGTGAAAATGTGTGCAAATCTTCTGAATATATATATATTTTTTTTAAAGCGAACATTTTTTAACTCAAATCTTTGCTTCTGGGGGGTCCCTGGAACAAGATATTTTGATGGGGGTCCGCGGCCAAATACACATAATTTTGGGGGTCCTTGACATGATAAAGATTGAGCACCACTGATATAGAAACATACGTTTTTTCAGAAAACTGTTGAGATTTAGGAGACATGTAGAATCGGCTTCAGGTCTCAATGGGTTAAATGATTATTACACATCTTCAATGGATGGTGAAAGTGTGTGTGTGTGTGTGTGTGTGTGTGTGTGTGTGTGTGTGTGTGTGTGTGTGTGTGTGTGTGTGTGTGTGTGTGTGTGTGTGTGTGTGTGTGTCTTTGTGCGCGTGTGTAGCTGTGTCTATGTGTGTGTGTGTGTGTGTGTGTGTGTGTGTGTGTGTGTGTGTGTGTGTGTGTGTGTGTGTGTGTGTGTGTGTGTCTGTGTGTGTGTGTGTGTGTGTGTGTGTGTGTGTGTGTGTGTGTGTGTGTGTGTGCGCGTGTGCGCGCGTACCTGCAGTTGTGACAGCGGCGACACCGAGGACACGCCCACCCGGCTCTCCTCGCCATGGTAACGGCCGCGGCGGGGCTCAGACAGTCGCCGTGGTAACGGTCACCGCAGCAACAACACGTCAGCTGACCGCCGACATCACCCGCCCTGGAACACAACACACACACAGCTACACGCACACACACACACACACACACACACACACACACACACACACACACACACACACACACACACACACAGAGTACATTAAAGAGTCTTACTGAACTGTTCATTAGATCATGTGATCACATGACTATAGAGATCACGTGATCACATGACTATAGAGATCACGTGATCACATGACTATAGAGATCATGTGACCAATTGCCATGAAATGTGGATAAAATCTGAAGGAGTAATTTATCAAAATATTAGTTTTATACGTAAGGCCTCCTGGTGGCGCTATAAAAGGCTAGTGGCGCTATAAAAGGCTAGTGGCGCTATAAAAGGCTGGTGGCGCTATAAAAGGCTAGTGGCGCTATAAAAGGCTAGTGGCGCTATAAAAGGCTAGTGGCGCTATAAAAGGCTAGTGGCGCTATAAAAGGCTAGTGGCGCTATAAAAGGCTGGTGGCGCTATAAAAGGCTAGTGGCGCTATAAAAGGCTAGTGGCGCTATAAAAGGCTAGTGGCGCTATAAAAGGCTAGTGGCGCTATAAAAGGCTAGTGGCGCTATAAAAGGCTGGTGGCGCTATAAAAGGCTAGTGGCGCTATAAAAGGCTAGTGGCGCTATAAAAGGCTAGTGGCGCTATAAAAGGCTAGTGGCGCTATAAAAGGCTAGTGGCGCTATAAAAGGCTAGTGGCGCTATAAAAGGCTAGTGACGCTATAAAAGGCTAGTGGCACTATAAAAGGCTAGTGGCGCTATAAAAGGCTAGTGGCGCTATAAGAGGCTAGTGGCGCTATAAGAGGCTAGTGGCGCTATAAGAGGCTAGTGGCGCTATAAAAGGCTGGTGGCGCTATAAAAGGCTAGTGGCGCTATAAGAGGCTAGTGGCGCTATAAGAGGCTAGTGGCGCTATAAGAGGCTAGTGGCGCTATAAAAGGCTGGTGGCGCTATAAAAGGCTAGTGGCGCTATAAGAGGCTAGTGGCGCTATAAGAGGCTAGTGGCGCTATAAGAGGCTAGTGGCGCTATAAAAGGCTAGTGGCGCTATAAAAGGCTAGTGGCGCTATAAAAGGCTAGTGGCGCTACAAAAGGCTAGTGGCGCTACAAAAGGCTAGTGGCGCTACAAAAGGCTAGTGGCGCTACAAAAGGCTAGTGGCGCTATAAAAGGCTAGTGGCGCTATAAAAGGCTAGTGGCGCTATAAAAGGCTAGTGGCGCTATAAAAGGGAGAGGTGAAAAATGAAGGTCAAAGGTTTTTCTTGGCCTCTAGGGACTGTGGTTCTCAAACTTTTTCATGTCAAGGACCCCCAAATTGACACTTGTTAGCCCGCGGACCCCCATTTGAAAAGATAAGCCAGGGACCCCCCATGAGAGAAGATTTTGACGGCTCTCTAGCAGTGATTCTCAACCGTTTTAATTTCATGGACCCCCAGTTTGACATGCATTAGAGGCTACGGACCCCCATTTAATGGCATTTCTATACCTGGGACCCCAATTTATATTGTCGAATCAATGTTAATGTAACTCTGAGAGTGTACAAATGGAACCAAATGGACCCGTTAGGGTCCATTTGGTTCCATTTGTACACTCTGTACATGTAGTGTACAGAAAATATGTACGTGTATCTGTGCGTGTAGTGAAAATATAACATTTTATAAAGTAATTTAAACAAACTGCTTTAACAGTCATTCGGTTGCATTGGCTATTTCAAAATAGCAGATCTGCAAGCTCACAACGCGACGCGTTGTGAGCTTGTAGATCTGCTATTTTAAAAATATACAGCGCTTCATGCGAGCGCATTTTCGGGACTCCCGACGATCATTTCATGGACTACAAACTTACAGTAGCTTGTCCCATGTTATGGCGTTATGTCATAGAGAGTTATGTAGGCTACACAACCTGGCTGGGTTAAGGATATAAACCCGACGCTCCAATCTCGTATTAACGTGGCGGCACGGAATCACTGCAGCCTGGCCGAGTCTGACTGCTTTATTTTAGTGTAATTTGAACGCGCACTGCTCGGTATGGGGTAAATACATTAATATACAAACTGATCGTATGACATTCTGTATAGTAGTGTGTATATCTGTCTGTCTCTTATATGTCATCATGATTTGTGTGCATGGGGATCTCATCTTAAACAAGCTCAGTGCTTAATGAGTCTTCCAGTTTAGTAGACCTTGTATTGGGAATTTGTACTTCCATGTACTGTCATGTACTGTCATGTACTGTTCTCATGTCTTACTAAATAAAGTACATCAATCAATATACAAACGTATTCCATTCATGGCGATGTGATTGTTATCATAATATGTCATTCATATAGGCTACGAGCCTAAGTGACAAAGATACCGCTGCGGATGACATGAAAAACACAAGCGGGCGCGTGTGTGTGTGTGAGTGTGTGAGAGAGAGAGAGAGGGGCGTGTGCGTGTGCGACGAGGCGATCGGGGGAAACTATTTCTTATTGGCTTTTCACGTCTTTGGTCGTATTCTGGTTCGTCTTCATGTCGTAAAATCGGGGCGTTTTGAGAATATTTTAAGGGCGTGTTATTTAAATCATTGGTTCTCAAAGTGGGGTCCGGGGACCCCCAGGGGTACTTGAGGGGGTTCCAGGGGGTCCCCAGCTAAATGATGGAAAGGAACCAAATGGACCCTTATGGGTCTGTAACTCTGAGAGTGTACAAATGGAACCAAATGGACCCTTATGGGTCTGTAACTCTGAGAGTGTACAAATGGAACCAAATGGACCCTAACGGGTCCATTTGGTTCCATTTGTACACCCTCAGAGTTAAATTAACATTGATTTTACGATATGAATTGGGGTCCCAGAGATATAAATGTCATTAAATGGGGGTCCGTAGCCCTAATGCATGTCAAACTGGGGGTCCTTGAAATTAAAATGGTTGAGAATCACTGCTATAGAGCCGTAAAAAACCTTCTCTTATTGGGGTCCCTGGCTTATCTTTTCAAATGGGGGTCCGTGGGGTAATAAGAGTCAATTTGGGGGTCCTTGACATGAACAAGTTTGAGAACCACTGATTTAAATGACGCTCGGTTTCAGACGTGAGATTTATCAACGCCCCGACCTGATGTCCGCTCGGATCAGCTGTTTAGGATCCTTTGATAAATGTGACTTCCACGTTGGTGCACGGCCGAATATATGGAAAAATATACGACGGTTTATACACTGCGTTGATAAATGAGGGCCACTGTGTACCAGTGGTGGAAAGTAACTAAGTACATTTACTTAAGTACTGTACTTAAGTAACATTTTGAGGTATTTGTACTTTACTTGAGTATTTCCAATTTCCAGTACTTTTACTTCTACTCCACTACATCTCAGAGGCAAATATTGTACTTTCACTCCATTACAATTATTTGAAAACTTTAGTTACTAGTTACTTTTCAGATGTAAATTATTACATTATAAAACATACATTAACCACTTCAGCCCTATTTTATACCTAGGCTGTTTGAAAATAGCAGATCTACAAGCTCACAACGCGTCGCATCGCGACGCGTTGTGAGCTTGTAGATCTGCTATTTTCCAATATTTAGTACTTTTACTTTTGGTACTTTAAGTACATTTTGATGCCAATACTTTTGTGCTTTTACTCAAGTCAATTTTTTATTCTTGACTTTTACTTGTAACTGAATATTTTTATATTGCAGTATTGGTACTTTTACTTAAGTAAAGAATTTGAGTACTTTTTCCACCAAAAATGTGACTTCGACGTTGGTGTACGGCCGAATATATGGAAAAATATACGACGGTTTATACACTGCGTTGATAAATGAGGGCCAGTGTGTACTGATGTGTGATAAATGAGGGCCAGTGTGTACTGATGTGTGATAAATGAGGGCCAGTGTGTACTGATGTGTGATAAATGAGGGCCACTGTGTACTGATGTGTGATAAATGAGGGCCACTGTGTACTGATGTGTGATAAATGAGGGCCAGTGTGTACTGATGTGTGATAAATGAGGGCCAGTGTGTACTGATGTGTGATAAATGAGGGCCAGTGTGTACTGATGTGTGATAAATGAGGGCCAGTGTGTACTGATGTGTGATAAATGAGGGCCACTGTGTACTGATGTGTGATAAATGAGGGCCACTGTGTACTGATGTGTGATAAATGAGGGCCAGTGTGTACTGATGTGTGATAAATGAGGGCCAGTGTGTACTGATGTGTGATAAATGAGGGCCAGTGTGTACTGATGTGTGATAAATGAGGGCCAGTGTGTACTGATGTGTGATAAATGAGGGCCACTGTGTACTGATGTGTGATAAATGAGGGCCAGTGTGTACTGATGTGTGATAAATGAGGGCCAGTGTGTACTGATGTGTGATAAATGAGGGCCAGTGTGTACTGATGTGTGATAAATGAGGGCCACTGTGTACTGATGTGTGATAAATGAGGGCCAGTGTGTACTGATGTGTGATAAATGAGGGCCACTGTGTACTGATGTGTGATAAATGAGGGCCAGTGTGTACTGATGTGTGATAAATGAGGGCCACTGTGTACTGATGTGTGATAAATGAGGGCCAGTGTGTACTGATGTGTGATAAATGAGGGCCAGTGTGTACTGATGTGTGATAAATGAGGGCCAGTGTGTACTGATGTGTGATAAATGAGGGCCAGTGTGTACTGATGTGTGATAAATGAGGGCCAGTGTGTACTGATGTGTGATAAATGAGGGCCACTGTGTACTGATGTGTGATAAATGAGGGCCAGTGTGTACTGATGTGTGATAAATGAGGGCCAGTGTGTGTACTGATGTGTGATAAATGAGGGCCAGTGTGTGTACTGATGTGTGATAAATGAGGGCCAGTGTGTACTGATGTGTGATAAATGAGGGCCAGTGTGTGTACTGATGTGTGATAAATGAGGGCCAGTGTGTACTGATGTGTGATAAATGAGGGCCAGTGTGTACTGATGTGTGATAAATGAGGGCCACTGTGTACTGATGTGTGATAAATGAGGGCCAGTGTGTACTGATGTGTGATAAATGAGGGCCACTGTGTACTGATGTGTGATAAATGAGGGCCAGTGTGTACTGATGTGTGATAAATGAGGGCCAGTGTGTGTACTGATGTGTGATAAATGAGGGCCACTGTGTACTGATGTGTGATAAATGAGGGCCAGTGTGTACTGATGTGTGATAAATGAGGGCCAGTGTGTACTGATGTGTGATAAATGAGGGCCAGTGTGTACTGATGTGTGATAAATGAGGGCCACTGTGTACTGATGTGTGATAAATGAGGGCCAGTGTGTACTGATGTGTGATAAATGAGGGCCAGTGTGTGTACTGATGTGTGATAAATGAGGGCCAGTGTGTGTACTGATGTGTGATAAATGAGGGCCACTGTGTACTGATGTGTGATAAATGAGGGCCAGTGTGTACTGATGTGTGATAAATGAGGGCCAGTGTGTGTACTTATGTGTGATAAATGAGGGCCAGTGTGTACTGATGTGTGATAAATGAGGGCCAGTGTGTACTGATGTGTGATAAATGAGGGCCAGTGTGTACTGATGTGTGATAAATGAGGGCCACTGTGTACTGATGTGTGATAAATGAGGGCCACTGTGTACTGATGTGTGATAAATGAGGGCCAGTGTGTACTGATGTGTGATAAATGAGGGCCACTGTGTACTGATGTGTGATAAATGAGGGCCAGTGTGTACTGATGTGTGATAAATGAGGGCCAGTGTGTACTGATGTGTGATAAATGAGGGCCAGTGTGTGTACTTATGTGTGATAAATGAGGGCCAGTGTGTACTGATGTGTGATAAATGAGGGCCAGTGTGTACTGATGTGTGATAAATGAGGGCCAGTGTGTACTGATGTGTGATAAATGAGGGCCAGTGTGTACTGATGTGTGATAAATGAGGGCCAGTGTGTACTGATGTGTGATAAATGAGGGCCACTGTGTACTGATGTGTGATAAATGAGGGCCAGTGTGTACTGATGTGTGATAAATGAGGGCCACTGTGTACTGATGTGTGATAAATGAGGGCCAGTGTGTACTGATGTGTGATAAATGAGGGCCAGTGTGTGTACTGATGTGTGATAAATGAGGGCCACTGTGTACTGATGTGTGATAAATGAGGGCCAGTGTGTACTGATGTGTGATAAATGAGGGCCACTGTGTACTGATGTGTGATAAATGAGGGCCAGTGTGTACTGATGTGTGATAAATGAGGGCCAGTGTGTACTGATGTGTGATACATGAGGGCCAGTGTGTACTGATGTGTGATAAATGAGGGCCACTGTGTACTGATGTGCGTGACGTTTGGACACAATCTGTAGGAGTACTGTCAACAAAAAAGTGTTTTGCCAAAATCAGCCTCCTGGTGGCGCTATAACAGGCCCGTGTGAAACGACTTGACCCAGAGGTTCTGCTCTGGCATCCAGGGAATGTGTGTGTGTGTGTGTGTGTGTGTGTGTGTGTGTGTGTGTGTGTGTGTGTGTGGTGTGTGTGTGTGTGTGTGTGTGTGCGTACCTGTGTGTGTGTGTGTGTGTGTGTGTGTGTGTGTACCTGTGTGTGTGTGTCTGGTACAGTGTGTGAGCCTCTGGCTCCAGTCTTGGTTCGTTCCCGCGGCAACGGCGCAGGGGAAGTGGTAGCTCCGCCCACAGCCCGTCTCCCGGCAACGCAGCGACGCTCCCAGACGACGGCAGAACACACACACCTGTTCAGAGAGAGAGACAGCAGGTATTCAACTAGATTAGGCAGGGGGCCACAACTGCAAAATAATTTGGAGTTGGGGGCCACACTGTT
>NC_139959.1:46447002-46497002 GCF_963454915.1 Gymnoscopelus microlampas | reverse complement strand
CCCATTTAATGGCATTTGTAGCTCTGGGACCCCAATTCATATTGTAAAATCAATGTTAATGTAAGTGATGTCAAATTTAAGTGATGTCAAACAGGAAGTGATGTCAAATTTAAGTGATGTCAAACAGGAAGTGATGTCAAACAGGAAGTGATGTCAAATTTAAGTGATGTCAAACAGGAAGTGATGTCAAACAGGAAGTGATGTCAAATTTAAGTGATGTCAAACAGGAAGTGATGTCAAACAGGGCGGGTGCCAGAGCTCTTACGTTGAGGCGGCCGGGTCGCCGCCGTGGTAACAGTCGTCATGGCGATCGTCGTGGCGGTCGTCGGGGGGGCGTCGGCTTAGGACGTGGGCGGGGATATAGCCGGGGGAGGGGCCAAACACCACCAGGGACCCCTGGCCCGCCGCAAGGTCATCGCCACGGTTACAGAACGCACAGCGCTTCACCCTGTATGGATAATATATAATAAATATATAATAATATATAATAAATATATAATAATATATAATAAAATATATAATAATATATAATAAATATATAATAAATATATAATAATATATAATAAAATATATAATAATATATAATAAATATATAATAATATATAATAAATATATAATAATATATAATAAAATATATAATAATATATAATAAATATATAATAATATATTATTTATAATAAAATAATACAATAATATATTAGTTATAATAAAATAATTAATAATATATTAGTTATAATAAAATAATCAATAATATATTAGTTATAATAAAATAATTAATAATATATTATTTATAATAAAATAATTAATAATATATTAGTTATAATAAAATAATCAATAATATATTAGTTATAATAAAATAATTAATAATATATTAGTTATAATAAAATAATTAATAATATATTAGTTATAATAAAATAATCAATAATATATTAGTTATAATAAAATAATTAATAATATATTAGATATAATAAAATAATTAATAATATATTAGTTATAATAAAATAATTAATAATATATTAGTTATAATAAAATAATTAATAATATATTAGTTATAATAAAATAATCAATAATATATTAGTTATAATAAAATAATCAATAATATATTAGTTATAATAAAATAATTAATAATATATTAGATATAATAAAATAATCAATAATATATAAATTATAATAAAATAATCAATAATATATTAGTTATAATAAAATAATCAATAATATATTAGTTATAATAAAATAATACAATAATATATTATTTATAATAAAATAATCAATAATATATTAGTTATAATAAAATAATTAATAATATATTAGTTATAATAAAATAATTAATAATATATTATTTATAATAAAATAATTAATAATATATTAGTTATAATAAAATAATCAATAATATATTATTTATAATAAAATAATCAATAATATATAATTATAATAAAATAATCAAAAATATATTAGTTATAATAAAATAATCAATAATATATTAGTTAAAATAAAATAATCAATAATATATTAGTTATACATCAACAAATTATAAAACACAATCAATGCAATATTATATTAGTAATCCATCTCTAAATCTATTTAACCCATTGAGACCTGAAGCCGATTCTACATGTCTCCTAAATCTCAACAGTTTTCTGAAAATCCTGGTGCTCAATCCTTTTCATGTCAAGGACCCCCAAAATCATATGTATTTGGCCGCGGACCCCCATCAACATATTTTGTTCCAGGGACCCCCCCAGAAGCCAAAATTTGAGTTAAAAATGTTCGCTTTAAAAAATATTTATATTCAAAGATTTGCACACATTTTCAAAAATTTTCAAAAATAGCAGATCTTTTTTCTTTTTTTCTCTCTATAATTTTTATCCCACGATTTTGGAACCCACATTTTTTCACCCAGTGCCAATTGCCTATGTAATCCTGGGCACTACCTACCCTCTGCCAGCCTAGGGAGAGCCCAAGCTGAAGCTCATGCCTCCTTCAATGCATGAGAAGCAAGCAGGCCGCTTCTTATCACCCGACAGGGGGGAGTTTCCCTGGTTGGACGTAGCGCGTGGAAGGAACACGTTATTCCAACCAGTTCCCTTCTCCTCCATCAGGCGCCCCGGCTGACCAGGGGGAGGCGGTATAGAGACCAGGATTACTACATGTTTTTGTGAGGGTATTAACTACCCTAGGAGACACGGGGAGAACATGCAAACTCCACACAGAGTAGGCCCTTTCACCAACCCCACCTAGGGTATGGGCGCTGATGACGCGGAGGAGAGAACACGCCCCCCAGCGCCCACAGCGTCCCTGGCGGGAATCGAACCCAGGACCTTCTAGCTGTGAGGCGACAGCGCTACCGACTGCGCCACCGTGCCCCCCCCAAAAAAATAGCAGATCTACAAGCTCGTAGCGCGGCACTCGGTGCCGCGCTACGAGCTTGTAGATCTGCTATTTTTGAATAGCCCAAAGTGTAAAATAATGCTTTTTAGCTCAAATCTAAAAATGACACAGTTCCAGGTCTTAATGGGTTAAAAGATACTGTGGCCAGAAAAAAAGGGAAAGCTGCTGTGGCTAAAATGTTAGGATGTAGTAAATGTAGTTTTCCATTAACCGTACACTATGTATGTACATTGAAGGAGGGGAAAAAAGCCTATATCATAGCCAGAGCTCTGATCAAAAGTCTGAGGTAAGTTTCGGGGCAAGTGGAGTGTTCGTGTGTCGACCGAACCCCCCCGGACACATTGTGGAGGCCATTTCAATTCAAGTATTAGGATAGGATAGATAGGAACTCTGTTGTAGTGTCTATGTTCTATGTTTAGATTAAAATAGTTTCTAATGAGTTTCTAATGTATTACACTATCTAATGTAAACTTTTTATTAACTCATTCAGTGCCAAGCTTATTTATGGAATTTTGGCTCTGAGTGCCACAGCCAAAATTCATTGTAAAAAAAAAAGTGCTTAGGAAGCGAGATACAGCCTTTTTAAGTTATAGGTTAAACTATCGTTTTTGATTGTTTTTGTTCTTGATTGGTTTGTCTTTTGTTGTATGAAAAGCCACATACGTGTATGATTTTGTTGACCGAAATAAACTTTAACTACTAACTACTACAGTATCTCATGTATTATGTATGGAGCTGTCTAGGGCATATATATATTTATTTATTAATAATTAATTTTATTTTACAAAAAAAAATTACAATTTTTTTTTTTTACATTTTTTTTTTTTTTATAATATTTTATTTTATTTTATTTTTTTATTTTTATAATAACTACTTTTTTTTTTTTTTAATAATTTTTTTTTTTACTCATTTTATTTTACTAATTTATTACAGTATCTTTCCACTCAAACAGAGAGCGTCTCCTTTCAAACCCCAATGGTTCTAATCAGCCCCCCGCCCACAGGAGTAGCCCAATTCTCTCACAACTTGCTACAAAAATCCCTCATGAAAAACTATATAATCTACTACATTTCATTTTCCACCTTCACATGTGTCTCCTTCTCTAATAATCAAAAAGTGCTATATATTTCATCTCGCAATCTACTTCCGGATGGTTCGTTTTGCACCTTCTCTTGCCACATCGGTCACGGGAAAGAAATAAGCACTGCCGTGGTCTATGGAAACGACGAGCCCAAAAGTGCACCCAAATAAGCCCACAATCGCTTATACAAACAGTCAGACCTGGCAACGCAGCCTACGCCAATCATGCGTGAGAGATCTACAAGCTATGGGGCAGAGACGCCACCGTATCTTAGCAACAACTACAGCGCTCACTCTCATTGGTCGTGTCACGCTAAGAGCAGTCTCCAGACAATGGCATCTCAGAGAGCTTGCTGTAGTGTTTATATATCTATGGCTGTAGCCATCACAGTCTAGCCTGGGTGCCAGCCTGCTTCGCTGCGTTCGGCGGACTTTTTTTCACTCTCCAGAAAGAAAAAACAATCCGCCGAACGTAGCGAAGCAGGCTGCCACCCAGGCTAATCACAGTCAGTCGCAGCGACGACGGACAGGGCGCTGTGATAGCTGCCATGTCGCTAACGCTAACGTGGTTGTCATGCCTGCAGCGGCTGTGCAATCACTTTGTCAACAATGCACGTTCGTGTGGTGAATGTCAATATTGCTGCTCAGTTAGTCCATTGCAGATGGTGTATGTTTGTGTGTGTCTTCTGGAGAACTATGTCGCTCCACAGCAACTACAGTAACTAACGTAATGGCAGGACCGCCCCGTGCTACGCATGTGAGGCTGCATTATGGTCATGTAGTAAATTCAGATAATTTCGCTCAGATTAGATCAGTGCTTATCAACCCTTTCAGGCCGCCCCCCCCCCCCCCCCCAAATAAACGTACTTGATCTGGGGACCCCCCCATTCTGTTTGACTCCGTTCCACAAGTAAATATTGTGAAAATAGCCGATCTACAAGTTCGAAACGCCTCACGTTGAGAGGCTTTGTAAGCTTGTAGATCGGCTATTTTCTACATGATTGCCTCTTTCTTAGATTATTTGACAATGTGGCCCATGTTTTTATAGTATAGTTTGTTGACTACTTTCGTTGCAGAAATGGTCATTTCCTTTACTTTCGTTTTTTTATTGTCTCCGCCAGGCCGAAAGGCATGGCGCAAGACTATGTTTCACCCCCTGTCCGTCCGTCTGTGATAGCTAATCTCTCACATCGTTGACTTGATCGCAGCGAAACTGTGCACACACACTCCCTGGATGCCAATTCAGAACCTCTGCCCTATTTCTTTCACATGGCCCTGTTACAGTGCCACCAGGAGGCCGCTTTTTGATAAACACATTTTCTCACAGTACTCCTACATATTTTGCCCAAACATCACGCAAATCGGTACACAGTATCTCCACAGTCATTAAAAAAAAACGCTCTTTCAGATTTTTCATATTCCATCCTGATTGGCTAAAATGGCTTCCAAAGTCTGCAGGACTGCTCCGTTTGGACCAAAATGCCTCACATTATGAACACAGCATGCACTTTCCGTGCAACTTTGCACCCACATTCCCACTATGCCGAGGAAGAAATTCCACTTGAGATTTCTCTAATCAGCCTCATGGTGGCGCTATAACAGCCCGATGTGGAGAGTCAGTGAGAGCTGGATAAACGAGGTAAAATGTGTCAAAAGGAGTCTGTACGGCTGTCGATACATGAACACATGACGTCGGTCGGAGAGGAGATATTGTGTCTTTTGGACAAACAGCAGCGTGGTGCTGATGTTTGTTGTGTGAAGCAGCTTAATGTCAGAGTGTTTGTGTTGGAGCGCCTCAGTGCGGCTGCAGAGTTCATGTGCAACCTCTTCCAGAGAGAGACAGAGACACTAGAAACTCTGCTGGAGAAAAAAAAACACTGCTGGGCATTGACTTTCACATGGACATTGGTCTACACACTGCAGGTATATCTGCTACACACACAACATCAAACTAAACACTACAGGTATGATGCAGCGTTTGCATTCCAGCCAGCATGCCAGCGTAGTTCCCATATGGTTTCAAGGTGGGCTAAACCATATGGACCCCATGTCAGCAATGTCAGCGGCATCCACTTCAGTCCCAACTGCGATGCCCATGCAGGCTATAAGTAGCTTCTACCTGGCCCTTAGGTGGGCCCCAACTAGCCATGTTTATGTGGGACCAAGGCGGGTCCTAACTGGGTTTGCCCATGCAGGCTTTAACTGGGTTCTACCTGGGCCCTAGGTGTACCCTAACCAACCAGAGTGCAGTGCCCATCGCTCCAATTGTTGTGACGTCAGGGCTCTCAATACTGCACATTGGTGGAGGAGGAGGGGCCGCAGGGCGACCGCACACATCGCTGAACCAATGGTAGCCCACGGATGTTTCCTCTGGGGATTTACAATCTGCCCCTCTATGCCACATATCATCCGCACTACAGGGTCTTCACTGACCGAGCCACGGCCCCACTGGCCCTCATGACGCTACGCCACTTATATGAGTTGCCAAGTGGCCGCGGGCGCTACGTGGGCGTGGCCGCGGGCTAGACGCGAGCCCCCGCGTAGCGGGGGCGAGCTTCTAGTCTAATGTATTATCTATGGAGCTGTCTATGGCTTTAGATACAGTTGACCATCACATTCTGTTCAACGTTACGGTGTCTCTGCTCACCGTCTCTTGGCGTGGTGTCCAGGGGAGGGGGACACTTTAGTTTCGGGCCAGAATTCAGCACGCGCGCATGTGAACATTATTTTTGCCGCTAAAACCGCGAAATTTTCACCCAAAACCGCGAAAAAACGCTAATGTTTCGCCCAAAACCGCAAAAAGCACGAAATTTTCGCCCAAAACCCGCCCAAAACCGCAAAAAGAATGTTCAAACGCGTGCGTGCTGAATTCAGCATGCGCGCGTGTGCACATTCTTTTTGCCGCTAAAACCCCGAAATTTTCGCCCAAACCGGAAAAAGAATGTTCAAACGCGCGTGTGCTGAATTCAGGCGCGCGTGCCCGAATTCAGCACACGCGCGTTTGAACATTCTTTTTGCCGCTAAAACCGCGAAATTTTCGCGGTTTTAGCGGAAATTTCAGCATGGAAAACGTTACGGTGTCTCTGCTCACCGTCTCTTGGCGTGGTGTCCCGGGGAGGGGGGGGACAGGTGTCCGGGGGAGGGGGAGGACAGGTGTCCGGGGGAGGGGGGGGACAGGCCACCAGAGTCCTCCTGGCAGGGAGACAGGCTGGGCTGGAACAGCGGGGACAGCGGAAACCCCTCGTCTTCACCACCGGGGGGACTGAAGCGCCCCGGCAGTCTGTCCTCCTCGGGACTGGGAGAGAGGGGGACACTAGGACCCAGTCTGTCTTCTGGACTGGGACCCGGTCTGTCTTCTAGACTGCGACCCAGTCGGTCCTCCGGGACAGGGGGACAAGGACACTGGTCTGGACTGGGAGGACCGGGGCTCTAGAATAGAGAATGAAGAACGGTTTAGTTTGGAAAGAGGCCTATTCCCACCTATTCAAAGGCGTTTTCCCGCCTATTCAAAGGCGTTTTCCCGCCTATTCCCGCCTATTCAAAGGCGTTTTCCCGCCTATTCAAAGGCGTTTTCCCGCCTATTCCCGCCTATTCAAAGGCGTTTTCCCGCCTATTCAAAGGCATTTTCCCGCCTATTCAAAGGCGTTTTCCCGCCTATTCAAAGGCGTTTTCCCACCTATTCCCGCCTATTCAAAGGCGTTTTCCCGCCTATTCAAAGGCGTTTTCCCGCCTATTCCCGCCTATTCAAAGGCGTTTTCCCGCCTATTCAAAGGCGTTTTCCCGCCTATTCCCGCCTATTCAAAGGCGTTTTCCCGCCTATTCAAAGACGTTTTCCCGCCTATTCAAAGGCATTTTCCCGCCTATTCAAAGACGTTTTCCCGCCTATTCAAAGGCGTTTTCCCGCCTATTCAAAGGCGTTTTCCCGCCTAGAATAGAGAATGAAGAACGGTTTAGTTTGTAAAAAGAGCCTCTTACCACAGTGGTTCTCAAACTTTTTCATGTCAAGGACCCCCAAATTGACACTTATTAGCCCACGGACCCCCATTCGAAAAGATATGCCTCAGGGACCCCCATAAGAGAAGGTTTTTACGGCTCTCTAGCAGTGATTCTCAACCATTTTAATTTGAAGGACCCCCCAGTTTGACATGCATTAGAGGCTACGGACCCCCGTTTAATGCTATTTATATCCCTGGGACCCCAATTGATATTATAAAATCAATGTTAATGGAACCAAATGGACCCGTTAGTCACCTTTACTACGAGGTACAGCTTTAGTGGAATGAGTAACACGCTTAACCCATTCTAGACCCTCCAGAAAAACCCTGAGGGCTAAAACTCTTGATTATGCGGGCTAAAACTCTTGATTATGCGGGCTAAAACTCTTGATTATGCGGGCTATAACTCTTGATTATGATGGGCTAAAACTCTTGATTATGCGGGCTAAAACTCTTGATTATGCGGGCTAAAACTCTTGATTATGCGGGCTAAAACTCTTGATTATGATGGGCTAAAACTCTTGATTATGATGGGCTAAAACTCTTGATTATGCGGGCTAAAACTCTTGATTATGCGGGCTAAAACTCTTGATTATGTGGGCTAAAACTCTTGATTATGTGGGCTAAAACTCTTGATTATGCGGGCTAGAACTCTTGATTATGCGGGCTAAAACTCTTGATTATGTGGGCTAAAACTCTTGATTATGTGGGCTAAAACTCTTGATTATGTGGGCTAAAACTCTTGATTATGCGGGCTAAAACTCTCTATTATGCGGGCTAAAACTCTTGATTATGCGGACTAAAACTCTTGATTATGCGGGCTAAAACTCTTGATTATGCGGGCTAAAACTCTTGATTATGTGGGCTAAAACTCTTGATTATGTGGGCTAAAACTCTTGATTATGCGGGCTAAAACTCTTGATTATGTGGGCTAAAACTCTTGATTATGCGGGCTAAAACTCTTGATTATGCGGGCTAAAACTCTTGATTATGCGGGCTAAAACTCTTGATTATGCGGGCTAAAACTCTTGATTATGCGGGCTAAAACTCTTGATTATGCGGGCTAAAACTCTTGATTATGCGGGCTAAAACTCTTGATTATGCGGGCTAAAACTCTTGATTATGCGGGCTAAAACTCTTGATTATGCGGGCTAAAACTCTTGATTATGCGGGCTAAAACTCTTGATTATGCGGGCTAAAACTCTTGATTATGCGGGCTAAAACTCTTGATTATGTGGGCTAAAACTCTTGATTATGCGGGCTAAAACTCTTGATTATGCGGGCTAAAACTCTTGATTATGTGGGCTAAAACTCTTGATTATGCGGGCTAAAACTCTTGATTATGTGGGCTAAAACTCTTGATTATGCGGGCTAAAACTCTTGATTATGTGTAGGGTTAGGGTTAGGTTAGGGTTAGGCATAACCCTAACCCTAACCCTAAGGTTAGGTTTAGGCATAGTCTTACTGAGGTTAAGGTTAGGTTCATAGTTTTACTGAGGTTAAGGTTAGGTTCATAGTCTTACTGAGGTTAAGGTTAGGTTCATAGTTTTACTGAGGTTAAGGTTAGGTTCATAGTGTTACTGAGGTTAAGGTTAGGTTCATAGTTTTACTGAGGTTAAGGTTAGGTTCATAGTGTTACTGAGGTTAAGGTTAGGTTCATAGTTTTACTGAGGTTAAGGTTAGGTTCATAGTTTTACTGAGGTTAAGGTTAGGTTCATAGTTTTACTGAGGTTAAGGTTAGGTTCATAGTTTTACTGAGGTTAAGGTTAGGTTCATAGTGTTACTGAGGTTAAGGTTAGGTTCATAGTGTTACTGAGGTTAAGGTTAGGTTCATAGTGTTACTGAGGTTAAGGTTAGGTTCATAGTGTTACTGAGGTTAAGGTTAGGTTCATAGTTTTACTGAGGTTAAGGTTAGGTTCATAGTTTTACTGAGGTTAAGGTTAGGTTCATAGTTTTACTGAGGTTAAGGTTAGGTTCATAGTTTTACTGAGGTTAAGGTTAGGTTCATAGTGTTACTGAGGTTAAGGTTAGGTTCATAGTCTTACTGAGGTTAAGGTTAGGTTCATAGTGTTACTGAGGTTAAGGTTAGGTTCATAGTTTTACTGAGGTTAAGGTTAGGTTCATAGTTTTACTGAGGTTAAGGTTAGGTTCATAGTTTTACTGAGGTTAAGGTTAGGTTCATAGTTTTACTGAGGTTAAGGTTAGGTTCATAGTTTTACTGAGGTTAAGGTTAGGTTCATAGTTTTACTGAGGTTAAGGTTAGGTTCATAGTTTTACTGAGGTTAAGGTTAGGTTCATAGTTTTACTGAGGTTAAGGTTAGGTTCATAGTTTTACTGAGGTTAAGGTTAGGTTCATAGTTTTACTGAGGTTAAGGTTAGGTTCATAGTGTTACTGAGGTTAAGGTTAGGTTCATAGTGTTACTGAGGTTAAGGTTAGGTTCATAGTTTTACTGAGGTTAAGGTTAGGTTCATAGTTTTACTGAGGTTAAGGTTAGGTTCATAGTTTTACTGAGGTTAAGGTTAGGTTCATAGTGTTACTGAGGTTAAGGTTAGGTTCATAGTTTTACTGAGGTTAAGGTTAGGTTCATAGTGTTACTGAGGTTAAGGTTAGGTTCATAGTGTTACTGAGGTTAAGGTTAGGTTCATAGTTTTACTGAGGTTAAGGTTAGGTTCATAGTGTTACTGAGGTTAAGGTTAGGTTCATAGTTTTACTGAGGTTAAGGTTAGGTTCATAGTTTTACTGAGGTTAAGGTTAGGTTCATAGTTTTACTGAGGTTAAGGTTAGGTTCATAGTTTTACTGAGGTTAAGGTTAGGTTCATAGTGTTACTGAGGTTAAGGTTAGGTTCATAGTTTTACTGAGGTTAAGGTTAGGTTCATAGTGTTACTGAGGTTAAGGTTAGGTTCATAGTGTTACTGAGGTTAAGGTTAGGTTCATAGTGTTACTGAGGTTAAGGTTAGGTTCATAGTGTTACTGAGGTTAAGGTTAGGTTCATAGTTTTACTGAGGTTAAGGTTAGGTTCATAGTTTTACTGAGGTTAAGGTTAGGTTCATAGTGTTACTGAGGTTAAGGTTAGGTTCATAGTTTTACTGAGGTTAAGGTTAGGTTCATAGTGTTACTGAGGTTAAGTTCATAGTTTTACTGAGGTTAAGGTTAGGTTCATAGTTTTACTGAGGTTAAGGTTAGGTTCATAGTGTTACTGAGGTTAAGGTTAGGTTCATAGTTTTACTGAGGTTAAGGTTAGGTTCATAGTGTTACTGAGGTTAAGGTTAGGTTCATAGTTTTACTGAGGTTAAGGTTAAGTTCATAGTTTTACTGAGGTTAAGGTTAGGTTCATAGTTTTACTGAGGTTAAGGTTAGGTTCATAGTCTTACTGAGGTTAAGGTTAGGTTCATAGTGTTACTGAGGTTAAGGTTAGGTTCATAG
The DNA here is from genome assembly GCF_963454915.1 of Gymnoscopelus microlampas. NCBI lineage: Eukaryota > Metazoa > Chordata > Actinopteri > Myctophiformes > Myctophidae > Gymnoscopelus > Gymnoscopelus microlampas. Next base: position 46,486,114 of record NC_139959.1, on the reverse strand, counting down.
TGTTACTGAGGTTAAGGTTAGGTTCATAGTGTTACTGAGGTTAAGGTTAGGTTCATAGTGTTACTGAGGTTAAGGTTAGGCTCATAGTCTTACTGAGGTTAAGGTTAGGTTCATAGTTTTACTGAGGTTAAGGTTAGGTTCATAGTGTTACTGAGGTTAAGGTTAGGTTCATAGTGTTACTGAGGTTAAGGTTAGGTTCATAGTTTTACTGAGGTTAAGGTTAGGTTCATAGTTTTACTGAGGTTAAGGTTAGGTTCATAGTGTTACTGAGGTTAAGGTTAGGTTCATAGTTTTACTGAGGTTAAGGTTAGGTTCATAGTGTTACTGAGGTTAAGGTTAGGTTCATAGTGTTACTGAGGTTAAGGTTAGGTTCATAGTTTTACTGAGGTTAAGGTTAGGTTCATAGTGTTACTGAGGTTAAGGTTAGGTTCATAGTGTTACTGAGGTTAAGGTTAGGTTCATAGTGTTACTGAGGTTAAGGTTAGGTTCATAGTTTTACTGAGGTTAAGGTTAGGTTTAGACATAGTTTTACTGAGGTTAAGGTTAGGTTCATAGTTTTACTGAGGTTAAGGTTAGGTTCATAGTGTTACTGAGGTTAAGGTTAGGTTCATAGTGTTACTGAGGTTAAGGTTAGGTTCATAGTGTTACTGAGGTTAAGGTTAGGTTCATAGTGTTACTGAGGTTAAGGTTAGGTTCATAGTGTTACTGAGGTTAAGGTTAGGTTCATAGTTTTACTGAGGTTAAGGTTAGGTTCATAGTGTTACTGAGGTTAAGGTTAGGTTCATAGTGTTACTGAGGTTAAGGTTAGGTTCATAGTGTTACTGAGGTTAAGGTTAGGTTCATAGTCTTACTGAGGTTAAGGTTAGGTTCATAGTGTTACTGAGGTTAAGGTTAGGTTCATAGTGTTACTGAGGTTAAGGTTAGGTTCATAGTCTTACTGAGGTTAAGGTTAGGTTCATAGTTTTACTGAGGTTAAGGTTAGGTTCATAGTTTTACTGAGGTTAAGGTTAGGTTCATAGTCTTACTGAGGTTAAGGTTAGGTTCATAGTGTTACTGAGGTTAAGGTTAGGTTCATAGTGTTACTGAGGTTAAGGTTAGGTTCATAGTGTTACTGAGGTTAAGGTTAGGTTCATAGTGTTACTGAGGTTAAGGTTAGGTTCATAGTTTTACTGAGGTTAAGGTTAGGTTCATAGTGTTACTGAGGTTAAGGTTAGGTTCATAGTTTTACTGAGGTTAAGGTTAGGTTCATAGTCTTACTGAGGTTAAGGTTAGGTTCATAGTGTTACTGAGGTTAAGGTTAGGTTCATAGTGTTACTGAGGTTAAGGTTAGGTTCATAGTGTTACTGAGGTTAAGGTTAGGTTCATAGTGTTACTGAGGTTAAGGTTAGGTTCATAGTTTTACTGAGGTTAAGGTTAGGTTCATAGTCTTACTGAGGTTAAGGTTAGGTTCATAGTGTTACTGAGGTTAAGGTTAGGTTCATAGTCTTACTGAGGTTAAGGTTAGGTTCATAGTGTTACTGAGGTTAAGGTTAGGTTCATAGTCTTACTGAGGTTAAGGTTAGGTTCATAGTCTTACTGAGGTTAAGGTTAGGTTCATAGTGTTACTGAGGTTAAGGTTAGGTTCATAGTGTTACTGAGGTTAAGGTTAGGTTCATAGTCTTACTGAGGTTAAGGTTAGGTTCATAGTCTTACTGAGGTTAAGGTTAGGTTCATAGTGTTACTGAGGTTAAGGTTAGGTTCATAGTGTTACTGAGGTTAAGGTTAGGTTCATAGTGTTACTGAGGTTAAGGTTAGGTTCATAGTGTTACTGAGGTTAAGGTTAGGTTCATAGTTTTACTGAGGTTAAGGTTAGGTTCATAGTGTTACTGAGGTTAAGGTTAGGTTCATAGTGTTACTGAGGTTAAGGTTAGGTTCATAGTGTTACTGAGGTTAAGGTTAGGTTCATAGTGTTACTGAGGTTAAGGTTAGGTTCATAGTGTTACTGAGGTTAAGGTTAGGTTCATAGTTTTACTGAGGTTAAGGTTAGGTTCATAGTTTTACTGAGGTTAAGGTTAGGTTCATAGTTTTACTGAGGTTAAGGTTAGGTTCATAGTGTTACTGAGGTTAAGGTTAGGTTCATAGTCTTACTGAGGTTAAGGTTAGGTTCATAGTGTTACTGAGGTTAAGGTTAGGTTCATAGTTTTACTGAGGTTAAGGTTAGGTTCATAGTGTTACTGAGGTTAAGGTTAGGTTCATAGTTTTACTGAGGTTAAGGTTAGGCTCATAGTCTTACTGAGGTTAAGGTTAGGTTCATAGTGTTACTGAGGTTAAGGTTAGGTTCATAGTGTTACTGAGGTTAAGGTTAGGTTCATAGTGTTACTGAGGTTAAGGTTAGGTTCATAGTGTTACTGAGGTTAAGGTTAGGTTCATAGTGTTACTGAGGTTAAGGTTAGGTTCATAGTGTTACTGAGGTTAAGGTTAGGTTTAGGTATAGGCATAGTTGCAAAAACGAGAACTGCCAATCACAGCGACTACTGACCAATCACAGCGGGTTTTCCAAGACCTGGCGTGGGATCCGTAATAACGCGCCACAGAAGGGGGAGTTCAGTAGGCCAATCAGAGGCAGGTGGGGCGGGACAAAGTATATTCTTACAAATCCTGGAAAAGACGCGCTGTGATTGGACAGTGCCCTTTTCCGGGGGGGGGAACGGACACTGGCCAATCACGGCGCGTATGGCGGCCGCCACACCAAGCACGTCGCTCCAATGAACTGCAGAGGCCAATGAGGTGTCTAGGTTTCTATATCTGTGGTGTTAGTCCCTTCAGGATAATAAGGCCCATGATGCAACAGGGCAAGAGAAGAAGCTGTTGTTCTGTTACGCAGAGTGGGCGGAACGGAATAATGTACAGCGTGATGATGTCACGGTGAACAGTGTGATGTCATAGAGTACCTTTTCAGGCCGTGACCCCCAAAATAATCACATTTGAACTGGGACCCCCCCATTTTGTTTGACTCCGTTCCACAGGTAAATACCGTGAAAATAGCAGATCTACAAGCTCACAACGCCTCGCGACGCGAGGCGATGTGAGCTTGTAGATCGGCTATTTTCACAATTTGCCTCTTTCTTATATAATTTGACAATCTGGCCAATGTTTTATAGTATAGTTTGTTGATTACTTTTGATGCAGTAATGGTCTTTTTATTTTCTTTCATTTCTTTAAATTCGTTGGGTAAAAAATGTCTTAAAAGTCCATAAAATGTCACTTCACTGTCATCTGGGGACCCCCCAAAAATCATGTGGGGACCCCCCTGGGGGTCCCGACCCACAGGTTGAGAACCAATGCACTATGACATCACAGTGCACTGTAGGGACGATCAGATCCACCATAATAATAATGATTCTTACCGTCGTCCGCTGTTGCTGGTGTTGTTGACTCTCTGGCTCTCTGCTCTCTGGCGCCTCCTCAGGCACTGGAGGGCCGGAACTACAGGAGGTCACCACCACCTCCATGGGGGCGGGGCTGACAGCAGGGGCGGGGCTAGATGATGCTGTGGGGCCGGGGCTGGTGGGCGTGTCCTCTGGCTTAGGGTCAGAGGGGTCAGAGGGGACAGAGGGGGGGACAGAGGGAACCAGGTCCAGGGGACGGGCTCTGGTTCTGGTTCTGGCTGGTTTCCCGGGTTTGGTAGAGGAAGGGGGCGGGACCACTTCTTCTTCTTCTGCCGGGTCGGGGTTCGATTTCCTCCTGGAGGTCGAGCGGCGGCGAGCGCCTGGCTTCACCTCTACAGAGAGAGAGAGAGAGAGAGAGAGGGTTCTTAAAGTAGGGTCTGGTGGGGATCCCCCCCGGGGGTCTTTTGAGGAGGTTCCAGGAGGTCCCCAGCTAAATGACTGGTAGGTACCAAATGGACCCTGACCAGATGGTCTGAGACGATGATGTCATAGTAATGAGTAGTAATGAGTAGTAATGAGTAGTAATTAGGGGTGTCACGATACGCCTAATCCATGATTCGACTCTCGATTTTAAGGTCACGATTCGATTCGATTTTCGATACGATATATATTTCTGAAACGTCCTTTGTTCAGCTTTGAGTGATTGTTAATTTAGCCTATTGTCTTTATTTGTAAAGAAAAACACATGTTTCTCAATTAGTCCCTTTTATTTGAATAATATCAAATGAGAATGAGAACAAAACGGGTTTTATGCCCTTACAACAACTTTAAGATGAGTTAACAACAACATTGTTGTGAAGCTCTATAACTAAATAAAATCTAAATATAAAGTTGAACATGTAAGAAAAAATCACACCCAGTGTGAAGTGGGCGGTGTGTGGTCATCACAACATGACTCACTTTTAAAAAAAAGGATAAATGACTTTTTTTAAAGTCCATACTGCTATTCATAGGGCTGCACATGTGTCATGTGTTTCGCTAGCCAATCACAGTCCTGAATTTGCAAAGTCAGCCAATCACATTACAGCTAGTGGCGATGGACACTAGCTGTAATGTGATTGGCTGACTTTGCAAAAGTATCGATTTGCATTAACAATGGAAGGGTTAGGGTTGTAGACTGCGTTGTAGACTATTGGCCAATAACGGTGCAGGATTGGTCAGTGTCCAAAACTCACTTATAGGGGGCGGCTACACCGCCCCAAAAATGATCCAAAGACAACGGTTATTTGGCTAAATGTTCTTTAACATCTTAAAGTATGTTCACGTTGTCTGAACAGGTAAGAGATTTAACAAACAAGAAATGCGAATAATAAGCTAAGCCAGGGGTCTTCAACAGGGCTTTTTTTTTTGTTTTACCTTAACCCCATCCCTTTTCTGATGTGAACTTTAGCCGATCTACAAGCTCACAACGCCTCGCAGCTTGTAGATCGGCTATTTTTTGGCCGAGACTCGTATAGGTGTAGAGTAGAGGGGAAAAAGAGAATACGGATCGACTATCAATGTGGAGCATAATGGACAAACGGTAGCCGTTTTGTCAACAACGCGTCGGGTGCCTCATAATTCACTGGGAAGACAAAATATTGCCAGACTTTTGACTCAAAGGAAGCGGGAGGGCTTTCCAATTCTTCCGGTTGTGTATCATCATCATTACCATCGCTGGCTTCAGCAGTGGCCATGGTGAAATGTAAAGTAGTAGTAGCCTACAGACGCAACGCTACAGCGGTCTCTGTCTCCTCCAAACTCCTCTGTAGTGTGTGTGTGGGTTGGTCCTGTCGTCTTTTTTTTTTCCTCCCCCGTCGTAAGCACACACAGCGGCTCAGCGGCGCATGGCTTCACCCGGACGTGCAATCGGATGTGCGCATGCGCGGGAGTATTTCTTTTTTAATTAACCCTTGAATCGCGATACGGCTTTTGATTTCAATACACTGTATCGAACGTCATTTTCGGTTCGATTTCGATACATATCGAGTATCGTGACACCCTTTGTAGTAATGAGCAACAATGAGTATTAATGAGTAATAATTAGAGATGTTCTCAGTGGTTTCTTCACTGACGTGTACGCGTCATGTTTGCACTGGAATGATTTGGGAGCAGGTGTGTAGGATGATCGTTAATAGTATAAACATTTTAAATGGCTTTCATATCCTCTTAATATACTTTTCAAATGAGATTTGGCCTCATAGATCAGTGGTTTTCAACCTTTTTTGCGTCAAGGACCACCAAATTGACACATATTAGCCCAGGGACGCCCATTTGAAAAGATATGCCAGGGACTCAACCACTTTGATTACTTGGGCGTCCCAATCTATACTGTATCATCATCAGTGTTCATGTAACTCTGAGAGTGTACAAATGGAACCAAATGGACCCGTTAGGGTCCATTTGGTTCCATTTGTACACTCAGAGTTACAGACCCGTTAGGGTCCATTTGGTTCCATTTGTACACTCTCAGAGTTACAGACCCGTTAGGGTCCATTTGGTTCCATTTGTACACTCTCAGAGTTACAGACCCGTTAGGGTCCATTTGGTTCCATTTGTACACTCTCAGAGTTACAGACCCATAAGGGTCCATTTGGTTCCATTTGTACACTCTCAGAGTTACAGACCCGTTAGGGTCCATTTGGTTCCATTTGTACACTCTCAGAGTTACAGACCCATAAGGGTCCATTTGGTTCCATTTGTACACTCTCAGAGTTACAGACATATAAGGGTCCATTTGGTTCCTAACTATTAATTTGGCTGGGGACCCCCTGGAACCCCCTCAAGGACCACTGGTGGTCCCCGGACCACTGGTTGAAAACCACTGCTATAGATGGACACACACACACACACACACACACACACACACACACACACACACACACGTACCTGTTGTGTTGGAGGTCTTGCTGCTCGGTGCGACCGACTCCAAAACATCACGACCCCTCCCCCTACACACACACACACACACACACACACACACACACACACACACACACACACACACACACACACACACACACACACACACACACACACACACACACACACACACACACACACACACACACACACACACACACACACACAATAATGCAAAGTGAGGTTATTGCAATATGTTTTAGCCGTTTCATTCTTTCTGCATCTGTATGTCATGTCTATAAACGTTTCATCTGTAATAGATGTGTCTATTTTGATGTTATTTTATATATATGAATGAACACATATTCTTCTCAAGGCCCTGGAGCATACATGGGCAACTGGTGGGCCCCCGGGGGCCACATGCGGCCCCCACCTTCACTTAAAGAGCTAGTGCCATGTTTTTGCACTTTTTCATGTGTCTATGAGGTTGATAGAACTTCATTAAGCCCCCCGGAGGTGGTTTTATGGTGTTTTATGTCTTCTCTGACTATTTGGAGATTTTCCTGGAGGCTGAAATCTTGAGGGTCAAACGTGGCAATAGAGAAACAGCCCTTTAATGACATCACAGAGCCCCCAAAAAACTACCCTCCCCCTCATTATCATAACACAACAGGTGTGGAGGAGGAGGGACTAGGACAGGTGGGTGGTGCTAAGGTGGTGGAGGAGGTGCTAAGGTGAGAACCAGGCATACTTAATGAACTGGAGGCGTGTCCACATAAAAACTTTTTTTTTTTAACTATTTCTGTACACTTTTCTTTTGAAAAAAATCCTTACATGATAATAATACCTTATGATCAGGTTTTAGGGTTGAAAAATATCATGGCACTCCATCTTTAATGCGGCCCACAGGTTAATATCAGAATAGTGATATATTATTGATTTCAGCTGTTATGATTCCAAACTGCAAAACATTTAATGACTTCAGTCTACATTAGTAGCTCCAATGACTAGTTATTGTCTTTTTTTATGTCCAATGTGTTTGTATTTAAGTTCATAAAGTTAACATAAGTATAACTACATGCATTTGAAATGAAATAAAAATGTTACTTTTCAGGATTCCAATTAAAAAATAGCAAAAAATAATCAGGATTCCAATTAAAAAATAGCAAAAAATAATCAGGATTCCAATTAAAAAATAGCAAAAAATAATCAGGATTCCAATTAAAAAATAGCAAAAAATAATCAGGATTCCAATTAAAAAATAGCAAAAAATAATCAGGATTCCAATTAAAAAATAGCAAAAAATAATCAGGATTCCAATAAAAAAATAGCAAAAAATAATCAGGATTCCAATTAAAAAATTGCAAAAAATAATCAGGATTCCAATTAAAAAAATGCAAAAAATAATCAGGATTCCAATAAAAAAATTGCAAAAAAATAATCAGGATTTCAATAAAAAATAGCAAAAATAGCCGATCTACAAGCTCAAAACACGTCGCAGCGCGACGCGTTTTGAACTTGTAGATCGGCTATTTTTGCTACTTTTGTGTGACTGGCCTGACAGTATATGCAATGTGGCCCTCTGGATATATCCTCTGGATATATGCAATGTGGCCCCTAGAGACCTAGAGGAGTGAGTGTGGAAATATAGTGGCCCTCTATATCATCAAAGTTGCATCACCCCTGCTAGGGCCTGGAGGGTCTTTAGGAAAAGAGGAACTCTTTAAGGATGTATTTTACACTCTTTAGGATGTATTTTACACTCTTTAAGGTCTTTAGGAATCATTCACATTCGTAAAGAATCTTTGTGAATCATTTTTAAATTCTCCTGTAAGTGAAAATAAATACATAAACAAACAAACAAACACGCTCACAACACCAATAGTTTTGAAACATTTTAACAACACATATCTAGTTAGGGGGGGGTGGTCCCCTATGGGGGGTCCTATGGATAAAATTATGACATTATGATACTTATATTAACCCTTTAAGACCTGGAACTGTGTCATTTTTAGATTTGAGCTAAAAAAAGCATTATTTTACACTTTGGGCTATTCAAAAAATAGCAGATCTACAAGCTCGTAGCGCGGCACCGAGTGCCGCGCTACGAGCTTGTAGATCTGCTGTTTTTGAAAAATCGTGAAAATATGTGCAAATCTTCTGAATATATGTATTTTTAAAGCGAACAGTTTTAACTCAAATCGTTGCTTCTTGGGGGGGGTCCCTGGAACTGAATATTTTGATGGGGGTCCGCGACCAATTATTACATATAATTGTGGGGGTCCTTGACATGAAAAAGATTGAGCACCGCTGATATAGAAACAAACGTTTTTTTCAGAATTATGTTGATATTTATGAGACATGTAGAATCGGCTTCAGGTCTCAAAGGGTTAAGCGGACGTGTCGACATGCAGCGTTCTCCCTCTTATCTTCCTCTGCAGCACGATGCACTTCACCCACTTCCTCTGTGTGTGTGTGTGTGTGTGTGTGTGTGTGTGTGTGTGTGTGTGTGTGTGTGTGTGTGTGTGTGTGTGTGTGTGTGTGTGTGCGTGCGTGCGTGCGTGCGTGCGTGCGTGCGTGCGTGCGTGCGTGCGTGCGTGCGTGCGTGCGTGCGTGCGTGCGTGCGTGCGTGCGTGCGTGCGTGCGTGCGTGCGTGCGTGCGTGAGAGAGAAACACTTCCTTCCTGCCAGAGCGTTGATGCCGAGACCAGCGTTCTACCAACCACTCTCTGTAGCGGGGGACCCCTAAATTGATCTACATTTGGCCGCGGACCCCCCATCAGAAAATGTTTTGTGCCAGGGACCCCCAGCAGCAAAGATATCACTTAATTTTCGCTTTAAAAAAATATATATATATTCAAAGATATGCAGCTTGTAGATCTGCTATTTTTGAATAGCCAAAGCTAAGTGGTTAAAACGATTCTGACGCTATTAACTAATTTTGCTGGGGACCCCCTGGTACTCCCCCAAGGACCACTGGTGGTCCCCGGACCACTGGTTGAGAACCACTGGTGTAGAGTAATGCTTGGCGCTCACATTGCCTGGGTGGGGGGGGGGGGCATAGAGACCCAGTAGAACTAATAGTCAGGGGATATTAAAAAGATCTTGGAATAAATTCCTTACCAAAAAAAAGTCTTCACCAATGTGTTTGTAAAGGTGTCTAGTAACACATCTCACAAAGACTGAAATGCACTTTTCCTGGCGGAGACAATGATATGATATACTATATTCAGTGGTGGAAAAAGTACTCAACTTCTTTACTTAAGTAAAAGTACCAATACTGCAATATAAAAATACTCTTGATACAAGTAAAAGTCCAGAATTCAAAATGCACTTGAGTAAAAGTACAGAAGTATTGGCATCAAAATGTACTTAAAGTACCAAAAGTAAAAGTACAAAAATGTTTGAAAATAGACGATCTACAAGCTCACAACGCGTCGCAAAGCGACGCGTTGTGAGCTTGTAGATCGTCTATTTTCAAATAGCCTAGGTATAAAACAGAGCTAAAGTGGTTAATGTATGTTTTATAATATCATAATTCATATCTGAGAAGTAACTAGTAACTAAAGTTCTCAAATAATTGTAGTGGAGTAAAAGTACAATATTTGCTTCTGAGATGTAGTGGAGTAGAAGTAAAAGTACTGGAAATTGGAAAAACTCAAGTAAAGTACAAATACCTCAAAATTGTACTTAAGTACAGTACTTAAGTAAATGTACTTAGTTACTTTCCACCACTGCTAGTAACACATCTCACACAGACTGAAATGCACAATTTTTGACAGCTCCTTAAAGTTGGGGTACCCACCATAACCTTGGTTAAAAAAAATAATAATAATTCTGTTTTAACCCATTAAGACCTGGAACTGTGTCATTTTTAGATTTGAGCTAAAAAGCATTATTTTACACTTTGGGCTATTCAAAAATAGCAGATCTACAAGCTCAGCTACGAGCTTGTAGATCTGCTATTTTTGAAAATCCGTGAGAATGTGTGCAAATCTTTGAATATATATATTTTTAAAGCGAACATTTTTTAACTCAAATCGTTGCTTCTGGGGGTCCCTGGAACATATATTTTTTAGATGGGGGTCCGTGGCCAAATACATATAATTTTGGGGGTCCTTGACATGAAATAGATTGAGCACCACTGATACAGAAACATACGTTTTTCAGAAAACTGTTGAGATTTAGGAGACGTGTAGAATCGGCTTCAGGTCTTAATGGGTTAAGTAGCATGTGTGAGGGGTCAAACTAGGGTGTTTTTAGGATTCTGAATCCATTGCAATCATTTGTTTTGCACCAAAACCACTCCTTGGGCTAAAAACCTAACCCAATCTCAATGGGCTTTTTACACAAAAAGTATACCTGGAAAAGGATGGTTTTTAGCCCAAGGAGTGGGTTTGGTGCAAAACAAATCATAAAAACACCCTAGTTTGACCCCTCACATGCTACTTAAAACACAATGAAATTTAGATTTTTGATTTTGATTTTTTTCTAACCAAGGTTATGGTGGGTAGCCCAACTTTAAGGAGCTGTCAAAAAGTCTCCTAGGGACAGTGGCGGAAAGTAACTAAGTACATTTACTCAAGTACTGTACTTAAGTACAATTTTGAGGTATTTGTACTTTACTTGAGTATTTCCAATTTCCAGTACTTTTACTTCTACTCCACTACATCTCAGAGGCAAATATTGTACTTTCACTCCACTACAATTATTTGAAAACTTTAGTTACTAGTTACTTTTCAGATATAAATTATTACATTATAAAACATACATTAACCACTTTAAACCTGTTTTATACATAGGCTATTTGAAAATAGCAGATCTACAAGCTCACAACGCGTCGCAGCGCGACGCGTTGTGAGCTTGTAGATCTGCTATTTTCAAACATATTTGTACTTTTACTTTTGGTACTTTAACTACATTTTGATGCCAATACTTCTGTACTTTTACTCAAGTAAATTTAGAATTCCGGACATTTACTTGTAACAGAGTACTTCTACAGTGCAGTATTGATACTTTTACTTAAGTAAAACATTTGAGTACTTTTTCCACCACTGGTTACTAGACACCTTTACAAACACATTGGTGAAGATTTGTTTTTGGTGAGGAATTTATTCCAAGATTGGAAACTATTCTGCTAATATCCCCTGACTATAAGACTAGAGGAGAAGAGATCCAGTAGAACTAAGACTAGTCATTTTATCATGGATTAAAGCAAAATAAAACATCACGACTGAAAAAAATGTGTATGGCCAAGTCCTATTATTAACATTTGTGAAACAGTGTGAAAGGAGCCCCCCAGCCACAGTAGCGCTGTTTCCTAAACAATGGACATAATATGTAGAATTAGGTTTTCAGTCATATTTTTTCTGCCTTGAAAAAAATCACAGACTGAGGCTTTAGCCTTTACTTTTATTAAATATCCGAGATATTAGGGTTTTATGGAATATGCTTCTGAACATATTGCTAGTTTGACCACTTCAAATGCTCTAATCTTTCAAAATTAATAATCGAAAATAGCGCATTCTACAAGCTCTCAATGTGTCGCAGACGCATTGAGAGCTTGTAGATCGGCTATTTTCGCTGCGCAACATGCTTCCCTAGAAAACATGCTGGCTTCTATGGACTCCAAATGACTGAAATCAGTCATGGTGACTGAGAACTTTAATCCATGTTTTATGCTTAGCTGTGTATGGGTGCCGCACTCCGGAAATAGCCGGTTCCACTGCAAAATAGTCAATGCATTTTTTCTGTGATTTTTTTTTATTTTATATTTAACTAGAAAATGTGCTCCTCGGAGCACAAGTCTCCGCCAGCAGAACCGTGCTATCATCTGTCATCAACTGTGATATCAGTTTGTACTGGAATGTACTGTTCTTGATTAATCCTGTCTAAGCTATTTATATTACGTATTGTGATGACACCAGTGGTGGAAAGTAACTAAGTACATTTACTTAAGTACTGTAATTAAGTAACATTTTGAGGTATTTGTACTTTACTTGAGTATTTCCAATTTCCAATACTTTTACTTCTACTCCACTACATCTCAGAGGCAAATATTGTACTTTTACTCCACTACAATTACTTGAAAACTTTAGTTACTATTTACTTTTCAGATATAAACTATGATATAATGAAACATACATTAACCACTTTAGCCCTATTTTATACCTAGGCTATTTGAAAATAGCAGATCTACAAGCTCAAAACGCGTCGCATCGCGACGCGTTGTGAGCTTGTAGATCTGCTATTTTCAAATATTTAGTACTTTTACTTTTGGTACTTTAAGTATATTTTGATGCCAATACGTTTGTACTTTTACTCAAGTGCATTTTGAATTCTGGACTTTTACTTGTATCAGAGTATTTTTATATTGCAGTATTGGTACTTTTACTTAAGTAGAGAATTGGAGTACTTTTTCCACCACTGCACCAGTGTGTCTACATAATGTATTGCTCCGCCATTTCTCAGCCATTTGGTGATTATTCCTGTCTTACCTCACTTTGAAAGAGACACAGACTCTTTCAAAGTGACACATCTATTTATAGGCCGCTATACGTCATGCGTCTCACTAGCCAATCAGAGCACACTCTTTCAACGTATTGTCACGTGTCACGTGAGGCTTGACCAATGTTAGCTTGGCCGAGGGGGGGGGGGGGGGGGCGGAAAGTGAAAACATAGTCTCCTGGCGGAGACAATGAGGTTTAAAGGAGTTTTAAAGGAGCAGTGCCTTGTGATCCAGACGCCTCTACCTTTGTACGTCTATGAGATCCAGACGCCTCAGAACCTGAGGAGGCTCTACCTTTATGCGTCTATGAGATACAGACGCCTCTACCTTTGTACGTCTATGAGATCCAGACGCCTCAGAACCTGAGGAGGCTCTACCTTTATGCGTCTATGAGATACAGACGCCTCTACCTTTGTACGTCTATGAGATCCAGACGCCTCAGAACCTGAGGAGGCTCTACCTTTATGTGTCTATGAGATACAGACGCCTCTACCTTTGTACGTCTATGAGATACAGACGCCTCTACCTTTGTACGTCTATGAGATACAGACGCCTCTACCTTTGTACGTCTATGAGATCCAGACGCCTCAGAACCTGAGGAGGCTCTACCTTTATGCGTCTATGAGATACAGACGCCTCTACCTTTGTACGTCTATGAGATCCAGACGCCTCAGAACCTGAGGAGGCTCTACCTTTATGCGTCTATGAGATACAGACGCCTCTACCTTTGTACGTCTATGAGATCCAGACGCCTCAGAACCTGAGGAGGCTCTACCTTTATGTGTCTATGAGATACAGACGCCTCTACCTTTGTACGTCTATGAGATACAGACGCCTCTACCTTTGTACGTCTATGAGATACAGACGCCTCTACCTTTGTACGTCTATGAGATACAGACGCCTCTACCTTTGTACGTCTATGAGATACAGACGCCTCTACCTTTGTACGTCTATGAGATACAGACGCCTCTACCTTTGTACGTCTATGAGATACAGACGCCTCTACCTTTGTACGTCTATGAGATACAGACGCCTCTACCTTTGTACGTCTATGAGATACAGACGCCTCTACCTTTGTACGTCTATGAGATACAGACGCCTCTACCTTTGTACGTCTATGAGATACAGACGCCTCTACCTTTGTACGTCTATGAGATACAGACGCCTCTACCTTTGTACGTCTATGAGATACAGACGCCTCTACCTTTGTACGTCTATGAGATACAGACGCCTCTACCTTTGTACGTCTATGAGATACAGACGCCTCTACCTTTGTACGTCTATGAGATACAGACGCCTCTACCTTTGTACGTCTATGAGATACAGACGCCTCTACCTTTGTACGTCTATGAGATACAGACGCCTCTACCTTTGTACGTCTATGAGATACAGACGCCTCTACCTTTGTACGTCTATGAGATACAGACGCCTCTACCTTTGTACGTCTATGAGATACAGACGCCTCTACCTTTGTACGTCTATGAGATACAGACGCCTCTACCTTTGTACGTCTATGAGATACAGACGCCTCTACCTTTATGTGTCTATGAGATACAGACGCCTCTACCTTTGTACGTCTATGAGATACAGACGGCTCTACCTTTGTACGTCTATGAGATACAGACGCCTCTACCTTTGTACGTCTATGAGATACAGACGCCTCTACCTTTGTACGTCTATGAGATACAGACGCCTCTACCTTTGTACGTCTATGAGATACAGACGCCTCTACCTTTGTACGTCTATGAGATACAGACGGCTCAGAACCGGAGGAGGAGGCTCTAGAAGGAGGTTTTAAAGGGAGGTGCTACTCACTTCCTTCCTCTTGTAGATGGAGGAGCTGCAGACCCAGCGTGAGGAGCAGCAGGAGGAGGAGGAGGTGTTGTAGAAGAAGGAGTGGAGCGGGGCTTGGTGGCAGCAGGTGTGGCAGGTGTGGATCGGGGGCTGCTCTCGTCTTTTCGAGGTCTGGCAGCAGGTGTGGCAGGTGTGGTTGAAGAAGGAGCGGAGCGGGGTTTAGCAGCAGCAGGTGTGGTTGAAGAGGGAGGTGTGGTTGAAGAGGGAGGTGTGGTTGAAGAGGGAGGTGTGGTTGAAGAGGGAGGTGTGGTTGAAGATGGAGGTGCAGCAGAACGGGGGCTGCTTCCGTCTCGTCGAGGTTTAGCGGGTGTGGCAGGTTTGGTTGAAGGAGGAGTGGAGCGGGGTCTAGTAGCAGGTGTGGGAGGAGTGGCAGGTGTGGATCGGGGGCTGCTTCCATCTTTCAGAGGTTTAGCAGGTGCGGTTGAAGCAGCGGAGCGAGGTTTAGCCGAAGGTGCAGACCCTGGGGTGGCAGGTGTAGATCTAGGGTTGCTTCCGTCTTTTCGAGGTCTAGCGGGTGTGGCAGGTGTGGTTGAAGTTGGAGTAGACCGGGGCTTGGTGGTAGGAGGAGGCGTGGTGGCGGGTGTGGCAGGTGTGGATCGGGGGCCGGCGCTTCCGTCTTTTCGAGGTCTTCCCCGCGGCCGCTTCTCGGGGGGGGTGGAGCTAGCGGCGACGGCGGCGGCTTTGGCCAATAAGGCGCTCCGTCCGGCCCGGGTGACGGGAGGAGGAGGAGGGGGGGGCGGGCCTCGGTCCCGAGGCTCCTGGGCTTCAGACGGCATTCTGGTATTGAAAATAAAAAACGTTATTAGTTAATTAACCCATTAAGACCTGGAACTGTGTCATTTTTAGCTTTGAGCTAAAAAGTATTATTTTACACTTTTGGCTATTCAAAAATAGCAGATCTACAAGCTCGTAGCGCGGCAACGAGTGCCGCGCTACGAGCTTGTAGATCTGCTATTTTTGAAAAATCGTGAAAATGTGCGCAAATCTTTCAATATATATATTTATAAAGCGAATATTTTTAACTCAAATCTTTGCTTCTGGGGGGTCCCTGGAACAACATATTTTGATGGGGGTCCGCGGCCAAATACATATAATTTTGGGGGTCCTTGACATGATAAAGATTGAGCACCACTGATATAGAAACACACGTTTTTCAGAAAACTGTTGAGATTTAGGAGACATGTAGAATCGGCTTCAGGTCTCAATGGGTTAAACATATTAGAGTTAATTAATAGTAACTAGGGCTGGTACCATTAGTTAAGATAAGGGTCAGAAATAAGTTAAGGGTTAGGCAGCTGAGATTAAGTCTAGGAATAAGGTTAGGTTTAGACATAGTTTTACTGAGGTTAAGGTTAGGAATAAGGTTAGGTTTAGACATAGTTTTACTGAGGTTAAGGTTAGGAATAAGGTTAGGTTTAGACATAGTTTTACTGAGGTTAAGGTTAGGAATAAGGTTAGGTTTAGGCATAGTTTTACTGAGGTTAAAGTTAGGAATAAGGTTAGATTTAGACATTGTTTACTGAGGTTAAAGTTAGAAATAAGGTTAGGTTTAGACATAGTTTACTGAGGTTAAGGTTAGGAATAAGGTTAGGTTTAGACATAGTTTTACTGAGGTTTAGGTTAGGAATAAGGTTAGGTTTAGACATAGTTTTACTGAGGTTAAGGTTAGGAATAAGGTTAGGTTTAGACATAGTTTTACTGAGGTTAAAGTTAGGAATAAGGTTAGGTTTAGACATAGTTTACTGATGTTAAGGTTAGGAATAAGGTTAGGTTTAGACATAGTTTTACTGAGGTTAAGGTTAGGAATAAGGTTAGGTTTAGACATAGTTTTACTGAGGTTAAAGTTAGGAATAAGGTTAGGTTTAGACAGTTTTACTGAGGTTAAAGTTAGGAATAAGGTTAGGTTTAGACATAGTTTTACTGAGGCTAAGGTTAGGAATAAGGTTAGGTTTAGACAATAGTTTACTGAGGTTAAGGTCAGGAGTAAGGTTAGGTTTAGAAATAGTTTTACTGAGGTTAAGGTTAGGAATAAGGTTAGGTTTAGACATAGTTTTACTGAGGTTAAGGTTAGGAATAAGGTTAGGTTTAGACATAGTTTTACTGAGGTTAAAGTTAGGAATAAGGTTAGATTTAGACATAGTTTACTGAGGTTAAAGTTAGGAATAAGGTTAGGTTTAGACATAGTTTACTGAGGTTAAGGTTAGGAATAAGGTTAGGTTTAGACATAGTTTTACTGAGGTTTAGGTTAGGAATAAGGTTGGGTTTAGACATAGTTTTACTGAGGTTAAGGTTAGGAATAAGGTTAGGTTTAGACATAGTTTTACTGAGGTTAAAGTTAGGAATAAGGTTAGGTTTAGACATAGTTTACTGAGGTTAAGGTTAAGAATAAGGTTATGTTTAGACATAGTTTTACTGAGGTTACGTTTGGGAATAAGGTTAGGTTTAGACATAGTTTTACTGAGGTTACGTTTAGGAATAAGGTTAGGTTTAGACATAGTTTACTGAGGTTAAGGTTAGGAATAAGGTTAGGTTTAGACATAGTTTTACTGAGGTTAAGGTTAGGAATAAGGTTAGGTTTAGACATAGTTTTACTGAGGTTAAGGTTAGGAATAAGGTTAGGTTTAGACATAGTTTTACTGAGGTTAAAGTTAGGAATAAGGTTAGATTTAGACATAGTTTTACTGAGGTTAAAGTTAGGAATAAGGTTAGGTTTAGACATAGTTTTACTGAGGTTAAGGTTAGGTTTAGACATAGTTTTACTGAGGTTAAGGTTAGGAATAAGGTTAGGTTTAGACATAGTTTTACTGAGGTTAAGGTTAGGAATAAGGTTAGGTTTAGACATAGTTTACTGAGGTTAAAGTTAGGA
Source organism: Gymnoscopelus microlampas (assembly GCF_963454915.1). Taxonomy (NCBI): domain Eukaryota; kingdom Metazoa; phylum Chordata; class Actinopteri; order Myctophiformes; family Myctophidae; genus Gymnoscopelus; species Gymnoscopelus microlampas. The sequence goes on along the minus strand of NC_139959.1, from coordinate 46,468,618 downwards.
ATAAGGTTAGGTTTAGACATAGTTTTACTGAGGTTAAGGTTAGGAATAAGGTTAGGTTTAGACATAGTTTACTGAGGTTAAAGTTTGGAATAAGGTTAGGTTTAGACATAGTTTACTGAGGTTAAGGTTAGGAATAAGGTTAGGTTTAGACATAGTTTTACTGAGGTTAAGGTTAGGAATAAGGTTAGGTTTAGACATAGTTTTACTGAGGTTAAGGTTAGGAATAAGGTTAGGTTTAGACATAGTTTTACTGAGGTTAAGGTTAGGAATAAGGTTAGGTTTAGACATAGTTTTACTGAGGTTAAGGTTAGGAATAAGGTTAGGTTTAGACATAGTTTTACTGAGGTTAAGGTTAGGAATAAGGTTAGGTTTAGACATAGTTTTACTGAGGTTAAGGTTAGGAATAAGGTTAGGTTTAGACATAGTTTTACTGAGGTTAAGGTTAGGAATAAGGTTAGGTTTAGACATAGTTTTACTGAGGTTAAGGTTAGGAATAAGGTTAGGTTTAGACATAGTTTTACTGAGGTTAAGGTTAGGAATAAGGTTAGGTTTAGACATAGTTTTACTGAGGTTAAGGTTAGGAATAAGGTTAGGTTTAGACATAGTTTTACTGAGGTTAAGGTTAGGTATTGTTATTGAGTTGTGTGGTTTAAAAAGGCAAATTAAATGCTCTATTGCACTGGCCCATCTGTTGCTCCCTTAAAAGACTGTTTCAACTAGACAGTTTTAAAAAACACATATACACATATATATATACATATATATACATACATATACATACATAAATATAAAGGGCATTGTGTGCACGTGTGTATGTGTGTAATGATTTATTTTGTCCACCAGAGGGGGGTATTCCCAAATGGTGACCATCTATGGAATAAAATAACCAGTGAACTATATGAGATATGTTCACTGGGGGCTGTGCATGGCAGGGGCGTCCAACTCCCTGAGTCCCACCTTAGTTGGACCCTAACCCTAACCCTAACCCTAACCCTAACCCTAGGTTTAGACATAGTTTTACTGAGGTTAAGGTTAGGAATAAGGTTAGGTTTAGACATAGTTTTACTGAGGTTAAGGTTAGGTTTAGACATAGTTTAATGAGGTTAAGTTTAGGAATAAGGTTAGGTTTAGACATAGTTTACTGAGGTTAAGGTTAGGAATAAGGTTAGGTTTAGACATAGTTTTACTGAGGTTAAGGTTAGGAATAAGGTTAGGTTTGGACATAGTTTTACTGAGGTTAAGTTTAGGAATAAGGTTAGGTTTAGACATAGTTTTACTGAGGTTAAGGTTAGGAATAAGGTTAGGTTTAGACATAGTTTTACTGAGGTTAAGGTTAGGAATAAGGTTAGGTTTAGACATAGTTTTACTGAGGTTAAGGTTAGGAATAAGGTTAGGTTTAGACATAGTTTACCTAGGTTATGCTTACACCATCACACTACTGTAGTGTGTTTATATATATATATATATATACATGCACATACACATACACATACATATACATATACACATGCACACATACATACATGCACTAATAATTAAACACCACCACACTAGTACTAACCCATTAAGACCTGGAACTGTGTCATTTTTTATTTGAGCTAAAAGGCATTATTTTACACTTCGTGCAATTCAAAAATAGCAGATCTACAAGCTCGTAGCGCGGCACCGAGTGCCGCGCTACGAGCTTGTAGATCTGCTATTTTTTTTTAATCGTGACAATGTGTGCAAATCTTCGGAATATATATATATTTTTAAAGCGAACATTTTTAACTTAAATCTTTGCTTCTGGGGGGTCCCTGGAACAACATATTTTGATGGGGGTCCGCGGCCAAATACATATAATTTTGGGGGTCCTTGACATGAAAAAGATTGAGCACCACTGATATAGAAACATACGTTTTTCAGAAAACTGTTGAAATTTAGTTGACATGTAGAATCGGCTTCAGGTCTCAATGGGTTAAACACTAAAACTAAATCCATGTCCCAGACTCTCACTTTGATCTCCAACAGCTTCTCAAAGTGCGGTACAGGGGACCCCCCCAGGGGTCGTTCAGGCCAGGGGGGTCCCCAGCTAATTCAGTCAATACAACATTTAACCTGTAGGTCTGCTATAAAACATCTGGTATTTTTAAAACAGCAGATCTACAAGCTCAGAACGCATCGCATCATGCAAGGTGACACACGTTCTGAGCTTGTAGATCTGTAATGTATTTATTCTATAATAATCTGTGTACGATAGTAACCTTTATTTGTTCCACATTAACCACTTGAACCCCAGCATCCCCCATTCTGAGGGGAACTGTAGCCGGCGAAAATAGCAGATCTACAAGCTCACACAACAATGTCACAGTAGGTCTACTATTTTCAGCAGGTTTGGGTGTAGATAGGGGAAAAAAAGAGCGGACCAAGTACAGAGGCCCAAAGGTCAAAGTTGACAAAGTATCCAGGGTTTAAAGTTGTTCAAATGTGTGAAAATAAACTTTAACCCATTAAGACCTGGAACTTTGTCATTTTTAGATTTGAGCTATTCAAAAATAGCTATTCAAAAATAGCTATTTTTGGCTATTCAAAAATAGCAGATCTACAAGCTCGTAGCGCGGCACTCGGTGCCGCGCTACGAGCTTGTAGATCTGCTATTTTTGAAAAATAGCGAAAATGTGTGCAAATCTTTGAATATATATATATTTTTAAAGCGAACATTTTTAACTCAAATCTTTGCTTCTGGGGGGTCCCTGGAACAAGATATTTTGATGGGGGTCCGCGGCCAAATACATATAATTTTGGGGGTCCTTGACAGGAAAAAGATTGAGCACCACTGATATAGAAACATACGTTTTTTCATGCAACATATGTTTTTTCTCTCAGCTAAGGGGTCCCTGGTCCATCTCTCTCTCAGCTAAGGGGTCCCTGATCTGTCTCTCTCAGCTAAGGGGTCCCTGCTTCATCTGTCTCTCAGCTAAGGGGTCCCTGCTTCATCTCTCTCTCAGCTAAGTGGGTCCCTGCTTCATCTCTCTCTCAGCTAAGGGGTCCCTGCTTCATCTCTCTCTCAGCTAAGGGGTCCCTGAAGCAGAAGACAGATGAAGCAGGGACCCCCTCTGTATTGTATAGAAATTGTCTTTTAGATTAAACTTTTTTTGTGTACGTGGTCTGCTCTTTTTTTCCCTCTACACCGTTGGTTCTCAAAATGGGGTCCGGGGACCCCCAGGGGTACTTGAGGGGGTTCCAGGGGGTCCCCAGCTAAATGATGGACAGGAACCAAATGGACCCTTATGGGTCTGTAACTCTGAGAGTGTACAAATGGAACGGGTCCATTTGTACACTCTCAGAGTTACATTAACATTGATTTTACAATATTAATTGGGGTCCCAGAGGTATAAATGCGATTAAACGGGGGTCCGTAGCCTCTAATGCATGTCAAACTGGGGGTCCTTGAAATTAAGACGGTTGAGAATCACTGCTAGAGAGCCATAAAAAACCTTCTCTTATTGGGGTCCCTTGGCTTATCTTTTCAAATGGGGGTCCATGGGGTTATAAGCGCCTATTTGGGGGGTCCTTGACATGAAAAAGTTAGAGAACCCACTGAAAATAAATAATCATATCACAAAGATTTGTCAGACCCCCCCTGTATAGTAACTCTGAGGACCCCCCCCTAGCGCTCCCTGACCCCCCTGTAGTAACTCTGAGGACCCCCTAGGGCACCCCGGACCCCCTGCTTTAACCCTTTACGCTCTTGTCTTGTGTTTTTACTGTGTTTATCGTTTTGTTTAGCTAACACACAGCGTTAGCATCGTTAGCTTTAGCCTCACGCAGAGCCAGAGGGAAGGGAAGCTAACGTGCTAAAGCTAACGTGCTAATGCGGGCTAACGGCGCTAAAACGCTCTGGAATCGACGGCCGCGTCACGTCGTCGATCATAATCGATCGTTAACGATCGTTTAAGGATGATTTAAGTGTTTATTGTTGAATAAAGAGATCAAACGGAGTCATAATTCAACCGCTACACCAAGCGCGAGCTGCGGTGCTAATGCTAACGCTAACGCCGTTGCCGTCCCTGTGTTGTTTATAAACGGTTGTTTGCTATTATCGACCGTAAAACGTCGTTAATAATGGATTTAAAACGTGTAATAGATGATTTTAAACACGTGATAACGTATTAAAAACACGTTAATAATGTATTAAAACCTGAACTCCTACCGGGTGGAAGATTCTTCTTTATTTCCTCCCCCAAAAAAATACAAAAACAAATGGAGAAAAAACTTTAAGTCTTTAAAGGGTCTTCTGTAGAATTTAAATCCAGAATAAAACGCATTTATTCTTATTGGTCCATTCTGTTCACATTGATGACGCTTTGTTTATTTTCTCCTCAAACAACAAACAAGAGGAAATGAAGGAAACGGTTTAGAGACGTTAAGTTACTGTCTCTGTGTCCGCCATGTTGAACCGTCTCTACTCTATGAGTACTAATACCAGGATCTGAGTACTAATACCTATACTCTTGAGTACTGATACCCATACACTCCCCTGTTTCAATGAGAGCTGTGTTCCGTGAGCAGAAATAGCGGAGCACTTCCGGTTGACGATCTCTTCAGAATAAGAGTACCCTCTAGAGCAGTGGTTTTCAACCTTTTTTTTGCGTCAAGGACCCCCAAATTGACACACATTAGCCCAGGGACCCCCATTTGAAAAGATATGCCAGGGACCCCCAATAAGAGACGATTTTTACGGCTCTAGCAGTGAATCTCAACCATTTCAATTTCAAGGACCCCCAGTTTGACATGCATTAGGGCTACGGACCCCCATTTAATGGCATTTATATCTCTGGGACCCCCATTTTTATTTAAAAATCTTTTCACGGGTCCATTTGGTTCCATTTGTACACTCTCAGAGTTACAGACCCATAAGGGTCCATTTGGTTCCTATCTATCATTTAGCTGGGGACCCCCTGGAACCCCCTCAAGGACCATTGGTGGTCCCCGGACCACTGGTTGAAAACCACTGCTCTAGAGCAAAAAAGGAGCCATTGAAAAACGGTTAATTTGCACATTAAAACTTATAAATTAAGCATTTAAACAACATATTATGTTTCTATACAACACATATTATGTTTCTGTGTAACAAAAAAGGGATTTAAAACATTAATATTAATAATTTATATAAATGGATAAATGCTGTTCAAAGGAATGCATAGTGCCATAGCCTATACAAATTGGACACTGGACAGGAGACGGCTCCGCGAGGCAACACTTTGGACATACGCACGCGTTCTGGGAGACCTCCTCTACAACACCACACTCTCCGCTAAGCCAGGCGGGGCTCAAACAAAAAATGGCGGGCCGTCCAGTGAGGTCAGAGGTCAGACAAGTGGCAAAAAGTGCCGCTTTCAGACAATAGTGGGCGCCGCACAGGAGACGGCTCCGCGAGGCAACACTTTGGACATACGCACGCGTTCAGGGAGACTTCCTCTACAACACCACACTCTCCGCTAAGCCAGGCGGGGCTCAAACAAAAAATGGCGGGCCGTCCAGTGAGGTCAGAGGTCAGAAAAGTGCCGCTTTCAGACAATAGTGGGCTCAATCATTTGTCATGTAGGCTCTGTGGCCAAAGCCGGACACCTCTCTGGGCACATTTGCTTTATGACAATGTTGTAATTAAAGCAGATGATACAAATATGAAGATCCTCCAACCAGCAAATGCATTGCAAGTGGCAAAACCACATGGGTACATTTATTTCTATGTGAAATGTAATGATGCACCACTTAATGCTGGCATCACAATAGAGGACAATTTGGAAGATATTGGCCATGGTGTGGATGTGTTTTTTTTGCAATGAAAGACCAAATCACAATATGTGTGAAGCCATACCATCAGTGGTGGAAAGTAACTAAGTACATTTACATAAGTACTATACTTAAGTAACATTTTGAGGTGTTTGTACTTTACTTGAGTATTTCCAATTTCCAGTACTTTTACTTCTACTCCACTACATCTCAGAGGCAAATATTGTACTTTTACTCCACTACAATTACTTGAAAACTTTAGTTACTAGTTACTTTTCAGATGTAAATTATTACATTATAAAACATACATTAACCACTTTAAACCTATTTTATACCTAGGCTATTTGAAAATAGCAGATCTACAAGCTCACAACGCGTCGCATCGCGACGCGTTGTGAGCTTGTAGATCTGCTATTTTCAAACATTTAGTACTTTTACTTTTGGTACTTTAAGTACATTTTGATGCCAATACTTTTGTACTTTTACTCAAGTAAAATTTGAATTTTGGACTTTTTACTTGTAACAGAGTACTTTTATATTGCAGTATTGGTACTTTTACTTAAGTAAAGAATTTAAGTACTTTTTCCACCACTGACCATTACCAATACTAACATTTCTAAAACAGACATCTGCTTTCCAAAAATGTCACACACGGCAAGCAGCAGCAGCAGCAGCAGCAGCAGCAGCAGCAGCAGCAGCAGCAGCAGCAGCGCAGTCCCCAGCATTGTTTAAAAAAGCGCTTGAGAAACTCAATGTTGCCAACACTCAGGTGGTGTCATTAGTGTCTCGGCAATTTTCTATGACAGACGTGTGCCACATATTAAACAGCTTTGTGGATGACACACTTGGGGCTCCTTTCCTTGGAAATGACCTGCTTTGCCTGAAAAACAGCGGCGGACTGGCCCTTTGGCGTACCGGGCAAATGCCCGGTGGCCCGCTGGGCCACTGGGCCAAAAAAAAAAAAAAAAAAAATATATATATATATATTTATTATTATGTTTTTTTTTGGAAAAAATATTTTCGCTCCTGTTTTAGGATTATTACGGTCATTTCTGGGTGGCGCGGCCCAATTATTAGTTACGTTACTGTTTGGGCTGGGATGATTTCCAGCAGGGGCCTCAGTGCGGCTGCAGAGTTCATGTGCAGGGCTGGGCTGACGCAGTGAAACGCAGTTGCAAAAATATGTTCTGCTCAACTTTCCACAATTTTTAACATTCACAATTATAAAGAATATAAATAATGAATGAAAATAAACTTTTAAGCGCATACTTTTAAGTGGCATGTCTATTACATCATGTGTACTTACCAGCTTAATATCAATCAGGCAATGGATGTGGAGCCATTTCAAAATGTGAGACATTTCCAAAGAGAACTCTGGAACTAATCTGAACAAGAATCAAGAGGGATTTATTTGTCACTTACTCAATACAGGTACAAGCAGTGAAATGTTGAGACCGGTTTCTACAGAGACTGTGCTAACACAACCAGTGGTGGAAAAAGTACTCAAATCCTTTACTTAAGTAAAAGTACCAATACTGCAATGTAAAAATACTCAGTTACAAGTAAAAGTCCAGAATAAAAAATGTACTTGAGTAAAAGTACAAAAGTATTGGCATCAAAATGTACTTAAAGTACCAAAAGTAAAAGTACTAAATATTTGAAAATAGCCGATCTACAAGCTCACAACGCGTCGCGATGCGACGCGTTGTGAGCTTGTAGATCTGCTATTTTCAAATAGCCTAGGTATAAAATAGGGCAAAAGTGGTTAATGTGTGTTTTATAATATCATAGTTTATATCTGAAAAGTAACTAGTAACTAAAGTTGTCAAATAATTGTAGTGGAGTAAAAGTACAATATTTGCCTCTGAGATGTAGTGGAGTAGAAGTAAAAAGTACTGGAAATTGGAAATACTCAAGTAAAGTACAAACACCTCAAAATGTTACTTAAGTATAGTACTTAAGTAAATGTACTTAGTTACTTTCCACCACTGGATGTAATGAAGTAAAAATAAAATAATAGATAACAGAAATAAAATTAAAGTACAGATGGAATGGCCGGTATGATAAACCTTGTGCGTACGTCACAAGTGCCACGGCAAATAGCTGTCTCGTGTCCAGCGTCCAATTTGTAAAGGCTATGCACTGAAAATGGCCCTTTTCTGACCCCTGACCTCACTGGACGGTCCGCCACACTTTTTTTTACACCTCTCGGGCTTATCCGAGAGTGTGGCGTTGTAGAGGAGGTCTCCCTGAACGCGTGCGTGTGTTCAAAGTGTTGCCTCGCGGAGCAGCGCGTCACTTCGTGCCGTGCTGCGAGCTTGTAGATCTGCTATTTTTTAACATTTTTGAAAAATCTTGAAATTCTTTTGAACTTTTTCATTTGCAACACAAATCTTCTCTTCTGGGGGTCCCTGGCCAGTGGTGGAAAGTAACTAAGTACATTTACTTAAGTACTGTAATTAAGTAACATTTTGAGGTATTTGTACTTTACTTGAGTATTTCCAATTTCCAATACTTTTACTTCTACTCCACTACATCTCAGAGGCAAATATTGTACTTTTACTCCACTACAATTACTTGAAAACTTTAGTTACTATTTACTTTTCAGATATAAACTATGATATAATGAAACATACATTAACCACTTTAGCCTTATTTCATACCTAGGCTATTAGAAAATAGCAGATCTACAAGCTCACAACGCGTCGCATCGCGACGCGTTGTGAGCTTGTAGATCGGCTATTTTCAAATATTTAGTACTTTTACTTTTGGTACTTTAAGTACATTTTGATGCCAATACTTTTGTACTTTCACTCAAGTACATTTTGAATTCCGGACTTTTACTTGTAACAGAGTACTTCTACATTGCAGTATTGATACTTTTACTTAAGTAAAGAATTTAAGTACTTTTTCCACCACTGTCCCTGGCACAAGATATTTTCAAATATAATAGAAATAATAATACGATACAATAATATAATACAAATATACATCAATTTGGGGGTCCTTGACATGAAAAAGTTTGAGAACCACTGCTCTAGTTTAAGCCATTTAAAAGACACACGTCATAAATGTATTTTTAAAATAGATTTGTGTCTTTTGAAAAGCATTACAAATTCTTTATATTATTTTGAAGGCAACCGGAAACCTTATTGTTGCTAGCTCAAAAACCGGATGTCCTATCGTTGCTGACGGAACGGAGCTGTTTTTGGACACACCATAGAGTTATGAGCATGCGCACTAGTGTCCTTTTTGCGTTCTACGGCAGCCCGTGTGTCAAGGATTGAACGCGAGATATTTATTAAATACTCTCTCGAGATGCATATTTATATGTAAATGCATATGTATGTATGTATAATATGTTTACTTATTTATATATATATATATAAATATCTCTCAGTATGTTTTGCTCGCGCATGTATTTCTCCCCGCCTGCAGTTCCAGCTTTGGCCACTGGGGGTGGCAGCTTCAATGTTTCTCAGCAACTCTGGGTGCTTGGCCGGGACACTGAACGTGTTAAAAAACCTTTTGTAGCAGTCACGTGACCTCATTAATTCATATGATGTGGTCAGTGGTGGAAAGTAACTAAGTACATTTACTTAAGTACTATACTTAAGTAACATTTTGAGGTGTTTGTACTTTACTTGAGTATTTCCAATTTCCAGTACTTTTACTTCTACTCCACTACATCTCAGAGGCAAATATTGTACTTTTACTCCACTACAATTACTTGAAAACTTTAGTTACTAGTTACTTCTCAGACATACATTATTATATTATAAAACATACAATTAACCACTTTAGCCTTATTTCATACCTAGGCTATTAGAAAATAGCAGATCTACAAGCTCACAGCGCGTCGCATCGCGACGCGTTGTGAGCTTGTAGATCTGCTATTTTCAAACATTTAGTACATTTACTTTTGGTACTTTAAGTACATTTTGATGCCAATACTTTTGTACTTTTACTCAAGTAAAATTTGAATTTTGGACTTTCTACTTGTAACTGAGTATTTTTATATTGCAGTATTGGTATTTTTACTTAAGTAAAGAATTTGAGTACTTTTTCCACCACTGGATGTGGTTGAATTAAGAGATTAATTAATTACTTTTATTTATTTTTTTCTTATAGAGAAATAAATACACGACGAGAGGGGGCGGGGCGGGGGGATACGAGAGTCAGCCGTTTAACTGTCACTATAATAACTTATAAAACCTGGACTGGACTCTCTATGAAGACTGGAATGGATCCTGTGTTTAACTGTCACTATAATAACTTATAAAACCTGGACTGGACTCTCTATGAAGACTGGAATGGATCCTCTGTTTAACTGTCACTATAATAACTTATAAAACCTGGACTGGACTCTCTATGAGGACTGGAATGGATCCTCTGTTTATCTGTCACTATAATAACTTATAAAACCTGGACTGGACTCTCTATGAGGACTGGAATGGATCCTGTGTTTAACTGTCACTATAATAACTTATAAAACCTGGACTGGACTCTCTATGAAGACTGGAATGGATCCTGTGTTTAACTGTCACTATAATAACTTATAAAACCTGGACTGGACTCTCTATGAAGACTGGAATGGATGCTGTGTTTAACTGTCACTATAATAACTTATAAAACCTGGACTGGACTCTCTATGAAGACTGGAATGGATCCTGTGTTTAACTGTCACTATAATAACTTATAAAACCTGGACTGGACTCTCTATGAGGGGAAAACCCCAACCCCAAGTGGAAAAAGTACTCAAATTCTTTACTTAAGTAAAAGTACCCATACTGCAATATAAAAATACTCTGTTACAAGTAAAAGTCCGGAATTAAAAATTGACTTGAGTAAAAGTACAAAAGTATTGGCATCAAAATGTACTTAAAGTACCGAAAGTAAAAGTACTAAATGTTTGAAAATAGCAGATCTTGCTGTGATCTTGCTGCTATTTTTGGCTAAAGTTCTCCTCAGAAAAGGGATGCTAGGTTTCGAGTGGTTATGGTAAAAAGAAAAATCATATCACATAAAGATTTGGCGGACCCCCTGTAGTAACTCTGATGGACCCCCTGTTGAAGACCCCTCCTGTAAACTGAAAAGAAAAGGCTTTTTTTTCTCCTTTTTTCCCAAAAGGGCACTTCTGGTCAAGAGGGCAAAGGGCAGGATCTCTAGCACCACCTAGAGTCTATCTGTGCACGTCCCTGCTAATTTGAAAAGATTTAAGTATTTAAAATGAACATAATGACTGTCACAAGTCATGTAAAAATGGTTAACATTTTTGGAAGCATGCATTTATTACTAATGCAATTACTTAAATAACCACAAAGTAGTCAAGCATTACTTGACATTATTACCAGTGGTAGAAAAAGTACTCACATTTTTTACTTAAGTAAAAGTATCAATACTGCAATATAGAAGTACTCCGTTACAAGTAATAGTCCGGAATAAAAAAAATACTTGAGTAAAAGTACAACATATTGGTATCAAAATGTACTTAAAGTAACAAAAGTAAAAGTACTAAAATGTTTGAAAATAGCAGATCTACAAGCTCACAACGCGTCACAACGCGTCGCATTGCGACTATTTTCAAATAGACTAGGTATAAAATAGGGCTGAAGTGGTTAATGTATGTTTTATAATGTAATAATTGATAATTGCAAAGTAACTAGTAACTACAGTTTTCAAATAATTGTAGTGGGGAGTAAAAGTACAATATTTGCCTCTGAGATGTAGTGGAGTAGAAGTAAAAGTACTCAAAATGGGAAATACTCCAGTAAAGTAAAAAATCCTCAAAAGCGAACTTAAGTACAGTACTTGAGTAAATGTACTTAGTTACTTTACACCACTGATTATTACAGAGTGTCTCGCAGGCAGTGGATACTTTACATTTTATTCAACACTATTTGGTCATCATGACGTCATGTTTTCATCCTGAAACAACAGAATAGAATAAAAACCAGAGGTTATGACGCCTTTAATTATATTCTATATATACGGACTGTGTCGCCCTCTAGTGGACAAACTCTACTCTCGTCTCCTCTAGTTATATTATTTATAACTATGACGCAGTGACTCAACAAACACTATTTATGGATATTTAGTCCATTTAATCATTTTATAAAGAGCGTCATCATAATAAGATGATGATTTGTGTTGTTAATTCCTCCTCCATTCATTGGTTTGTTAGTTTGTTGCTGCTGCAGCTAGCTGCTAGCTAGCCGCTAGCTACATAAACAGACACACGTCACACATGACGTCAGCAACACGTTGTCACGTCGAACGTAACGCTGCCAAGTACTCAACGCTGCGCTACATTTAAAGAACTACATTTTCCATCCACCGTGGGTGGCTAGAAGAACTACAATCGCCTACTACTAGTGCTAGCTAGCCGCTATAGCTACATAAACAGACGCACGTGACGTCACACACGACGTCGGCCACACGTTGTCATCATGTCAGACGTCGAACGTAACGTGGCCATAAGAACTACATCTACGAACTACATGTTCCATCCACCATGGGTGGCTAGAAGAACTACAATTGACTACTACATTTCCCATACTACACTACACCATGGGTATAGCTATCAGGACTACATTTAAGGAACTACATTTCCCATCCATCATCGATAGCCAGAAGAACTACATTTTAAAAGACTACATTTCCCATTAAACACGGAGTGTCACGCTTCACACCGAGTAATGCTGTCACTAGGGCAGTGGTTCTCAAACCTTTTCATGTCAAGGACCCCCAAATTGACACTTGTTAGCCCGCGGACCCCCATTTGAAAAGATATGCCAGGGACCCCCATAAGAGAAGATTTTTACGGCTCTATAGCAGTGAATCTCAACCATTTTAATTTCACAGGACCCCCCAGTTTGACATGCATTAGAGGCTACGGACCCCCATTTAATGGCATTTCTATCTCTGGGACCCCAATTCACATTGTAAAATCAATGTTAATCTAACTCTGAGTGTGTACAAATGGAACCAAATGGACCCGTTAGGGTCCATTTGGTTCCATTTGTACACTCTCAGAGTTACAGACCCATAAGGGTCCATTTGGTTCCTGTCCATCATTTAGCTGGGGACCCCCTGGAACCCCCTCAAGTACCCCTGGGGGTCCCCCGGACCCCACTTTGAGAACCAACGCACTAGGGTGCGTTCGGAAATGACGCACCGGAGCACATCGCCTATTAGTTTGTATTGGCCAGTGCGCTCAGTGCTGTATTTTCGAACGCGCCCAAACTTATTATTTACTCATTTTGTCCACATGAGGGCGACAAAGACTGAATACAGTCAGATGAACTGGAGTCAGATGTTTGCAAAGTGATTAATATAGTCAGTTATTTAGTTCGTTATTTTATATATTTATTTATTTATTTATTTAGTTTATAGTTAGTTATTTATTTATTTAGTTTAATAGTTAGTTTATTGTTAGTGATAGTTCATTTATAGTCAGTCAGTCTATCAGTTGGTTAGTTCATATAGTTAGTGAGCTACACACTGGTATTGTAGCTAGACTGTGTGTGTGTGTGTGTGTGTGTGTGTGTGTGTGTGTGTGTGTGTGTGTGTGTGTGTGTGTGTGTGTGTGTGTGTGTGTGTGTGTGTGTGTGTGTGTGTGTGTGTGTGTGTGTGTGTATATATATATATATATATATACACACACAGTGGTTGTACCTTCAAAGTGTCAGGGGTGGTGCCTCTCTGGTGCCTCTGTGGTACCACCTACTTTTGTGGTACCACTTTTTTCTATGTGGTGCCACTAGATGGCGGTAGAGAGCAACTAATGGCCAGACACAGGCATGTTGTGTCTATTTGAGACAGGGCTGCTTCCAGTCAACAGATAGAAGCTGCAATTGAAGCTGAACTTGTTGAGAAGTGAAACAAATAATTGTATGGGTTATATTATCAAGATGTATTTTGGTAAATTGCACTCAGTGGGCTATTAAATATAACCCTCAGGAATGAAACATTAAAAAAGTAAAAGTACTAAAATGTTTTAAAGTGGCTATTTTCAAATGGTATAAAATAGGGCTAAAGTGGTTAATATATATGTTTTATAATATAACAATTTATATCTGCAAAGTAACTAAAGTTTTCAAACAATTGTAGTGGAGTAAAAGTACAATATTTGCCCCTGCAGATGTAGTGGAGTGGAAGTAAAAGTACAGTAATACTCCAGTAAAGTAAAAAAACACCATCATTTTTCATAAGGTTCTAGGCGACCCAAGTGGGAATCGTACCCCAACCTCTAACTTTACAGATCCCTTTCATTAACCACTACACTATTGGTATAGTTGATGTGATAGCTGTATCAGATCACAAGACACTACACACAGAAGGGGCATCTCACTTCAGCTGAAACAGAGAAGTGTTACTTGAGTAAAAGTACAAAAGTATTGGCATCAAAATAGACTTAAAGTACCAAAAGTAAAAGTACTAAAATGTTTGAAAGTAGTCAATCTACAAGCTTGTAGATCGGCTATTTTCAAATGGTATAAAATAGGGCTAAAGTGGTTAATGTATATGTTTTATAATATAATCATTTATATCTACAAAGTAACTAAAGTTTTCAAACAATTGAAGTGGAGTAAAAGTACAATATTTGCCCCTGCAGATGTAGTGGAGTAGAAGTAAAAGTAATAAAGTATTGGCATCAAAATATACTTAAAGTACCAAAAGTAAAAGTACTAAAATGTTTTGAAAGTAGAAAAAAAATGGATTGGAAGAGGGAGAGAGAGAGAGAGAGAGAGAGAGAGAGAGAGAGAGAGAGAGAGAGAGGGGGGGGGGGGGGGGTTTACATTATTTGAGGTAAGGGGGAAGGGATCTAGAAGTGAATTGATCTACCAAGCCAAAACAGGTTATGCTAATGCACACATCCTGCCAAGGAGTCTGTCTGGTCTCCCAAAAACATGTTCTTGACAGTGAAAATCATTATCTCAGATAGTTGACAATAGTCTGTCTACAACGATAGTCACAGACAGACAGACAGACAGACAGACAGACAGACACAGACACACACACACACACACACACACACACACACACACACACACACACACACACACACACACACACACACACACACACACACACACACACACACACACACACACACACACACACACACACACACATTTGATTTTAAGGTCATATGACAACTCATGTGTATAGTTTTAAAGATACAGGGGGTGGTTCAACTTACCCAGAGGTTCATCTTACCCCGTTCTCCCATATATATATATTCAAAGTTTTGCACACATTTTCACGATTTTTCAAAAAATAGCAGATCTACAAGCTCGTAGCGCGGCACTCGAGCTCGTAGATCTGCTATTTTTGAATAGTCAAAAGTGTAAAATAATGCTTTTTAGCTCAAATCTAAAAATGACACAGTTCCAGGTCTCAATGGGTTAAAAGCCTCCCCCACAATACAGATGCTGGGCGGTTTAAATGGTTAAAACAAACCAGTGAGCAAACAGAGTGAAGGTGACAAGTCTTTATTAACATTCCAAGCAGTCAAAACCAGCTCATAATAATATATCTGATCTGTACAATTACATAGTTTCTCTGAAAGCTGACAAAAATAACGTGTTTTTTTTTTTCAACAATCCACTTCATAAAACAAATAAATAAGTTCCTCTGCACTGAGACGTCAGAGCAGGCTCAGACACTGACACCTGACACCTCAACGTTTTAAAGGACAACTTTGGTTTTTCACAACCAAGGTTTATATTTGAGCTTGTAATTAAAGTAAATAAAATATGAGTGTTGTTTTTTTTTTATTTACTGCTTTTTATAATTTTTAGCAATTTTAGCGATATTTTTTTTACAGTGGGCGGGGGCATTCTGTCCGGTGGCTAAATATGTCTTTTACACAATCCCATGTGTCCCGTGGTCTTTGATGGCCAGATGTGAGTTATTGGGGGATAGAAGAGCTACTAGGGATGCAAATTATCGATCAATTCATTAATTGATAATTGATAACCTTATCAACCGATTAACCGGTTAACTGATAAGCGGCGTTTTTTTTAAATCTGAGAATCTTAATTTAAGATTAAAAAAACATCCTAAAAAAAAGTGCTTAGGAGCCGAGATACAGCCTTTTTCAGTAAGTTAAACAAGAAGTGAATGGAGCAGAACATCTTCAAATCATCATAGCTTGGGTTCTGAACATAAAAAAAAATGTTTTTTTTTTTTTCAATTAATTGTTAATTGTTTGATTTAATCGGTTAATTTCTTAATCGATTAATTCGATTAATCGATTAATTGTTAACATCCCTAAGAGCTACTGTAATTAATAATAAAGAAAACGCAGAGTTATTGTGTAAAAAAATACATATTTAGCCACCGGACAGAATGCCCACTGTAAAAAAAGATCGCGAAAATTGCAAAAACTATAGAAAGCAGTAAATGAAAAAAAAATAAAAAATACACTCATCTTTTATTTACTTTAATTACAAGCTAAAATATAAACCATGGTTGTGAAAAACCAAAGTTGTCCTTTAATATTCAACTTTATAATTATGTATCTGTTCTCTTTGTTTACTTATATCCGTCATAAACTATTATTATTTACTTT
Source organism: Gymnoscopelus microlampas (assembly GCF_963454915.1). Taxonomy (NCBI): domain Eukaryota; kingdom Metazoa; phylum Chordata; class Actinopteri; order Myctophiformes; family Myctophidae; genus Gymnoscopelus; species Gymnoscopelus microlampas. Next base: position 46,452,264 of record NC_139959.1, on the reverse strand, counting down.
ACAAAATATATATATAGACAATCTGAACGCTGTTAGTGTTACGGAACACAGTGCACTGTCCCTTTAGATATGAAAAATATACGCTAGCCTGACATGCTACCATGCTAGCTGTCAGGCTAGTCACGTCTACAGGGTTATTTTTAAAGGACGACTTCACCACTTTTCAACCTATCTTCATATAACAGGTCCTCACTAATGCTCATGATAAAATGATACCATTTATTTCTACTTGGTCTGTGTCTCATAGGAGGGCTGTGGACAGTCCAGAAACCCGTCTACCAGTGACATCATCGTTAGGCAGGATTTTTGGAAAGGGTTAAATATAGTAATAATAACTTTATTAAAACTATTCTGAAATTGAAAAAACTGAAAAAAAACTGGGAAAAAAAACTGGGAAAAAACTGAAAAAACTGAAAAAAAAACTGTAAAAAAACCTGAAAAAAAACTAAAAACTAAAAAAAAAACTGGGAAAAAAACCGAAAAAAAAAACTAAAAACTAAATATGCATTCACTGTCCTCTAACCAGACTCTATGTCAATACATTCACTGTCTCTCTCTCTCTCTCTCCCTCTCTCTCATTCCCCATCGATGATGTCACTGGTAGACGGGTTTCTGAACTGTCTACAGCCCTCCTCTGAGACACAGACGGATTAGAAAAAAATGGTACCATTTTATCATGAGCATTAGTGAGGACCTATTATATGAAGATATGTTGAAAAGTGGTGAAGTCGTCCTTTAAACTATGATGATTTACTGAAGACACACTGTTAACTTTTAATCTATTAATTTGACTTTAAATGGGCTAACAGGCTAACTGGCTCGTAAGCTAAAATACCTTGACATTAGCAGGCTACGGCTAGATGTAACTGTTTAGCTACAGCAGGCTACAATGCTAACATTCTAGTTGTATCGAATACCAGTCATTTCGCCCATTTCGCAGTTCGCCCAAAAAGTCGGACATTTCGCCCAGACATTTCGCCCAAAAAGTCGGACATTTCGCCCAGACATTTCGCGGACATTTCGCCCAGACATTTAGCCCCGCTACAGTTAATAACATATAGTGAAGCTAGCTGGCCGTTTGTGTGAGAGAATGAGAGAGGGTTAGGGTTAGATAAAAACTCTCTCTCTCTCTCTGTGTGTGTGTGTGTGTGTGTGTGTGTGTGTGTGTGTGTGTGTGTGTGTGTGTGTGTGTGTGTGTGTGTGTGTGTGTGTGTGTGTGTGTGTGTGTGTGTGTGTGTGTGTGTGTGAGAGAGAGACACGCAGTCAGTGGGGCAAACGCAGTCCCCACGAAAAATATTTACGATTCTGTCCCTATCGGTACATAATAACTCGGACGGCGCGTAGTCGACTATCAGACCATCGGCTGGTCGTTGCGGGCGCTCGCGCCTGGAGGCGCTCGGGCGCGTCTCCTCAGCCTCAAGGTCTGCTGAGTCGGCGCGCCTCCGTCATGGTCCAAAACTATACTTTATCGGCGGAAAAAAAGTAGTCCGCGGATGACTGAAAATTCCCCTCTTAAGTAAAGCCATTTATAATGAATCTCGCACAACTGATTGATTATATATTTATAATGAATGTCGGGCGAAATGTCTGGGCGAAATGTCTGGGGGAAACGTCTGGGGGTGGGCGAAATGCCCGCTCAAAAACACGGGCGAAATGAATTTAGGGCGAAATGTCTGGTTACCGTTGTATCAGTGCAACTATAGCAGGCTACAATGCTAGCATTCTAGCTTTAACCCGTATGGCTATCGCAGGCTACATTGCTAGCATGGCAGCTCTAACCGCGAGGCTAGCGGGCTACAAAGCTAGCAGCGTAATTGTATTTCTAAAAAGGCTACAATGCTAGCACTGTAGCTGTAACTGCGTAGCTAGTAGGCTGAAATGCTAGAAACACAGCAGTAACTTTGTGTAGCTTAGCGGAATACAATGCTAACATCTCGGTTGTAATTGTACGTCTAGAAGACTACAATGCTAGCGTCATAGCAGAGCTGGCAGGCTACAATGCTGGCATCCTAGCTGTGTAGCTAGCAGGCTACAATGCTATCGTCCTGGCTGTAGCTAACAGGCTATAATGCTAGCTGTAGCTAACGGACGAGCTGTCTGTAGAATCATATTTAAATGTAACGTGAAGCTAACGGGCTAAGCTTAATGTTAAGCTAACGGGCTAAACGTTGTGTTTATTAAAATAACGTTTGGGTGCGTCCTAAATTCACCTTGATGCTCTCCACGCGGTCATGGACCGGTGGCGGGCGGGTGTAACTACACGTCTGCTCTGTCTGTCCCTGATTGTGTGAAAAACAGCCGTTCATTAGACCCTCCAGAGGGCGGGCTAAAACTCTTGATTATGCGGGGCTAAAACTCTTGATTATGCGGGCTAAAACTCTTGATTATGCGGGCTAAAACTCTTGATTATGCGGGCTAAAACTCTTGATTATGCGGGCTAAAACTCTTGATTATGCGGGGCTAAAACTCTTGATTATGCGGGGCTAAAACTCTTGATTATGATGGGCTAAAACTCTTGATTATGCGGGGCTAAAACTCTTGATTATGCGGGGCAAAAACTCTTGATTATGCGGGGCTAAAACTCTTGATTATGCGGGCTAAAACTCTTGATTATGCGGGCTAAAACTCTTGATTATGCGGGCTAAAACTCTTGATTATGTGGGCTAAAACTCTTGATTATGCGGGCTAAGACTCTTGATTATGCGGGTTAAAACTCTTGATTAAGCGGGCAAAAATCCTTGATTATGCAACGAAATATGCGTTTTTTTTGCAACTTTATGCGGTGAAATTGCGGGAAGTTGCGGAATATGCGGCAATATGCGAAATATGCGATATGCGAAAAGTTGTGAAAAATGCAAAATATGTTAAAAGTTGCGCAATATGCGGAAATATGCGATGCAAATCGCATATTATGCGATGCGATGTGCGCATTATGCGATGCACATATTATGCGATGCCGCCTTTTTGAAAAAAACGTTACCCCCGCATAATTATGCGCCATTTTGCTGATTATGCGGTAAATTCTGCGATCGCATAAACGCATTTTTTTCTGGAGGGTTTAGTTCACGCTGCGACAGCAGGCGAAACCAGCTTGATTTCCTGTCAGAGAGACGGGTCAGGAAATGACATTTACAAAATCTCTGCACTGTCGGTCTTCAATCAGAGCAACTTTATAACGGTCAACTAACAACACATTTAAGCGCTTAAAGGACGACTTCACCGCTTTTCAACCTATCTTCATATAATTGGTCCTCACTAATACTCATGATAAAATGGTACCATTGTTTTCTACTCGATCTGTGTCTCATAGCAGGGCTGGTGACAGTTCAGAAACCCGTCTACCAGTGACATCATCGTTAGGCAGGATTTTTTTTTCCCAACAAGATTTCACATTTTTTATTTAGATTTTTATTAACACGAGAACAATGGCTTCTTTTATTGCATTGCAACTTTCCAGGAATAGAAAGCCTGCAGTTTCTATTAGCTTGGATTCCCCATTGATGATGTCACTGGTAGACGGGACTCTGAACTGTCCACAGGCCTCCTCTGAGACACAGACCGAGTAGAATTTTTTTTTACCATTTTATCATGAGTATTAGTGAGGACCAATTATATGAAGATAGGTTGAAAAGCGGTGAAGTCGTCCTTTAAACTCCAGATGTAGAGCGTAGCTAATTTAAAGATGCAGTGCCATAGTTTTGAGCCTTTTCTGGTTTTCACGTTGTCTATAAAGTTAACGTTACTCTAATAGACCTCCAAGGTATCGTTATAATGTGCTAAATTTGCCTTCCCTGTGTACTTTTGGTTTCTTCCTGAAAGCTGAAAGCCCGTTGGAAATACCCCGTTTTGATGACATCACAATAACAGGGGACGGCCTACCACAACTCACTTAACATTGTGGGGTGTGGCTAACTCAGATAGAATACCACCCACAACCTGACAACCACGCATACATAATGACCTGGGTGGGCGTGGCCAACATAAAAACGTAATTTTAGCCATTTCTGTACACTTTTTTGGGGAAAATTATTTCTCCTAGTGTAATCATAATACCTGATCATCATTTTTTTAGGCGTAAAAGAAATCATGGCACTGCATCTTTAACCACGGTCTCGGCGGTGTGAACGCGACGCCGCCGTCTGGCCACACCCACCATTAATGCCCCCCCCCCCTATGAATCATATGACTCTGCGTTTTTATCTGTGTCTGAAATAAACGCTCCAAAATTTTTGAACCGTATTATTCACTGAACACTTTGTGAACGGTACAGAACAGCACTGAACGGCCTGAAAGCGCCAGGGACGTGCACAGATAGACTCTAGGTGGCGCTAGAGAGCACCTGCCCTTTTGCCCTCTCGACCAGAAGTGCCCTTTTGAAAAAAATTACAGCAGGGGTCTTCAACATGGGGGTCCGGGGACCCCTAGGGGGGTCCTCAGAGTTACTACAGGGGGGTCCGCCAAATCTCTATGCGATATGATTTTTTCTTTTTTACCATAACCGCTCGAAACCTAGCATCCCTTTTCTGAGGAGAACTTTAGCCAAAAAATAGCAGATCTACAAGCTCCACAACGCCTCGCGCCGCGAGGCGTTGTGGGCTTGTAGATCGGCTATTTTTTGGCAAAGAGGTATGGGTGTAGAGGGGAAAAAAGAGCAGACCAAGTCAACAAAAAAAAGGATCATTTACTTGAGCACCTGCCCCTCAAAATGTCTGTGCACGCCACTGGCGGAAAGCCCATCGCTGTGAATTATTGAACGCACCGCATAGCGTAAGCTAGCTATAACTTAACATGTAACTGTTACCAGGCTAGCAGAACAACATGCTAGCATATCTGTGCGCGTGCGTGTGTGTGTGCGTGTGTGTGTGCGTGTGTGTGTGCGTCTGTGTGTGCGTGCGTCTGTGTGTGTGTGTGTGTGTGTGTGTGTGCGTGCGTGCGTGCGTGCGTGCGTGCGTGCGTGCGTGCGTGCGTGTGTGTGTGTGTGCGTGTGTGTGTGTGTTTGTATGTGTGTGTTCAACACATGACTCCAAACACGGGGTTGTGACGACAGATGCTCGGTCCGATCTCGTCGTAGTCCACCTTCGAGTGACACACTTGGTAGAACTCTGGCTGCAACGCACACGCACACACACGCACACGCACGCACACACACGCACACACACACACACACGCACGCACGCACGCACGCACGCACGCACGCACGCACGCACGCACGCACGCACGCACGCACGCACGCACGCACGCACGCACGCACGCACGCACACA
>NC_139959.1:46410981-46423481 GCF_963454915.1 Gymnoscopelus microlampas | reverse complement strand
ATCCAGGGCTTTTCCTGTTTTGAGTATTTTTTGTTAGTAGACTTTTTCAGGGGACAGTGTTTGTCATATAGTTTCGTAAAAATAGACAGGAAAGCATCATAGGCTTTATTAGGCTCCTTTGCTGCATATACATGACTCCAAGATTTGGGAAGTCAGGTCTGCTTTGAGTGCTGTTATGGCTTCCGGTGATCTTTTACGGGTTACTACATAGGTGTGATTTTTATTTCCAGTGTTCTTTTTAAGGTTTTGGAAAAATGCAAAAACTGGGAGATGGTCAGTTATATCATTGATAAGTAGTCCGGCTGTTATTTGGCTTTCTATGTTGTTTGTAAAAATGTTATCAATCAGTGTTGCTGTTTCAGTAGTTATTCTGCTGGGTTTGGTAATTACAGGGAATAAGTTATTACTATACATAGTGTCGATAAAATTGTTTGTTTTGCTGTGTCCATGGGGATTCAAAATATCGATATTGAAATCGCCACAAGTTATACAGTATGTACCTTGTTTGCATCAATGCTGCCAAGCATGCTGTCAAGCTTTGCATTAAAAGTGTCGAGGCAGGAGCCTGGTGTTCTATATACACATGTAATAATTATGTTTTTAGCGTTCTCGACAGCAATTTCTACAGAGATACATTCAAGGAGATTGTCAATATTTATAGACATTTTTTTAACCATACTACATTTATATGAAGTATCGACATAAATTGCAACACCTCCTCCAACTGTATTTGTCCTATTTGTTGTAAATAGCTCATAGCCTTCCATCTCCGAGTTTTTGATCCTTTCTTCATCAAGCCATGTTTCAGATGCAGCAATAACATTGAATTTTTCAAACTGGGTTAAATACTCCTTTATGTCTTTTAAGTTTTTGTTTAGGCTTCTACTATTAAAATGTATTATAGAAAAATGATCTTCCATTTTTAAACCTTTGAACTGTTCATCCGTGTAGTACTCACAGTTGTTGATTGTTGTATTGAAGAAATTGCTCTCGGGATCTATTTCACTTCCAAGCTCGTGTATTTTATACTCGGCTGGATCAAAGTTTTTAAAATTTAAATGTTCGTACTTACTGCATAAATTATCTAACTGTACTTCGCTTGCACTTAGGTTAATTATATCCTCAAAATCATCCTCCTCGATATTCCTGAAAGGAAATATTATGTTTTCGTCAGTGTCGGCCATTTTGGTTTAGAGGATTGGATATAACAGCAAATCACTATAATTATGAAGATAGTAATAAATGTAGTAATAATGACAATACATCTCCCTGGTGTAACAATGGAGTTTTGGTTTGGAGGAGTTTGTCCCTGAAGCTGTGCATATATAATGATTTTATCCACAGTGATGGAGAAAATGCTCCTAGTGGAGATAATAATATTTTTTATAATGCCATAATACCAATAATAATAATATTGATGATGATAATAAGTATAATAATAATAATAATTATTATTATAATGATAATAATAGCAATAATAACAATAGTACTTATAAGTGACAAGGTGATAAGGAATGATATGAGATATAATGGAAGTATATGACGTTGATAATATAATAGTATCCATTGTAATATATAATAGCTGATATAATACCAATATGACATAGTAAATGTATATACACATATTTAGGGTTTTATTATATAAATAAGGCATTATGAATATATATATATGTATATTATGGATATATGGATAGGAGTATTTGGCTTATCTCATGTCATGCGTCATGCAAACTTGTCCAGCTCGGAGAGTTCTCTGATGATCAGTGTCTTGGCCTCCTCTGGGGATCCATTCAGCTTGATGTAAACCTTGCAATTGGAGGTCCACGTATACACTATAGAGTGTTTGTTCAGTAACAGTGTTAAATAGCTCTATATTGTGATAGTAATCATTACTATAGAGTGTTTGTTCAGTAACAGTGTTAAATAGCTCTATATTGTGATAGTAATCATTACTATAGAGTGTTTGTTCAGTAACAGTGTTAAATAGTTATATATTGTGATAGTAATCATTACTATAGTGTTTGTTCAGTAACAGTGTTAAATAGCTCTATATTGTGATAGTAATCATTGCTATAGAGTGTTTGTTCAGTAACAGTGTTAAATAGCTCTATATTGTGATAGTAATCATTACTATAGAGTGTGTGTTCAGTAACAGTGTTAAATAGATCTATATTGTGATAGTAATCATTACTATAGAGTGTTTGTTCAGTAACAGTGTTAAATAGCTCTATATTGTGATAGTTATCATTACTATAGAGTGTTTGTTCAGTAACAGTGTTAAATAGATCTATATTGTGATAGTAATCATTACTATAGAGTGTTTGTTCAGTAACAGTGTTAAATAGATCTATATTGTGATATAACAGAAAATACATTTTTAGGTTGGTTTTCCCATTTCATCCAATCAGAAGAAAGACCTCATACAGGATAACGGATAGGCAAGTGAAATGTGTGTGTGTGTGTGTGTGTGTGTGTGTGTGTGTGTGTGTGTGTGTGTGTGTGTGTGTGTGTGTGTGTGCGCGTGTGCGCGCGTGCGTGAGTGTTTGTGTGAATGATTGATAAGGTGAATGATCAATTGATTAATGATTTACTTCATAACTTTAATAATCTATATACACACACACACACACACACACACACGCACACACGCACGCACCCACGCACGCACGCACAAACGCACGCACGCACGCACGCACGCACACACACAGGCAGGGTGAAATGATATGGGATGAGGAAGGCTTAAAATAGACCATCGGCTGTGTGTGCGCGCACGTGTCAGCCCAGCTGTTTCCATTATCACACACACACACACACACACACACACACACACACACACACACACACACACACACACACACACACACACACACACACACACACACACACACACACACACACACACACACACACACACACGTGCATGTGAGTCCAGCTGTTAGTTGCCCCAAAATAAACTGCATGAGAGTCACTAACCTTAATAACAATAACAATAATGATAATAATAATAAAATAATAATCATAATAATAATAATAAAATATATGTAATCCTACTATCCTACTATAATTCTAGTAACCTCTGTAGTGGTGGTGAAGCTACCCGGTTCTCCTCACTGGCTGGACCAATTGCTCTGATTTTGCACACAGCCATTGACCATTACCATCTGTGAACTTAACTGTGAAGCCCGTTTTTCAATTTCATCAAATCTCAGCTTCTTATTAGCGTTTATGTGTCAAACAATGTCGCCTCCCGGGTTGCCAGATCATGTGCGCATATCCCCCCACGGATGCGCTGCGCCGACCGGGTATGGTCTAGTAATAATAACAATACTACTAATAATAAAATATATGTAATAATAATAACAATACTAATAATAATAAAATAATAATCATAATATTAATAATAAGGGTAATAATAATAATAATAATAATAATAATAATAATAAAATATATGTAATAATAATAACAATACTACTAATAATAAAATAATAATCATAATATTAATAATACTAATAATATAATAATACTAATAATAATAATAATAAAATATATGTAATAATAATACAATATTATTAATAATAATAACAATGCTACTAATAATAAAATAATAATGATAATAATAGCAATATTATTAATAATAATTATTATTGTTAATATTTTAAATAATAACTATGACTCACCCAGTACCACAGTCGATCACACAGGCCGGCAGAGGGGCTGCCATGTCGGGATAAAAATAAACCCTCTGTCCCTGTTTAGAGAGAGACTGTCTGTTCTCCTCTCTGTGTGTGTGTGTGTGTGTGTGTGTGTGTGTGTGTGTGTGTGTGTGTGCGTGCGTGCGTGCGTGCGTGCGTGCGTGCGTGCGTGTGTGTGTGTTGTTAACGTCGTGACATTTCATGTCAGAACAAACGACACAAAAACAAACCATCAAAACACACACACTCATCCACTTCCTGTAGAGAGGACTTCAAAATAAAATACCCAACCAACTCTGTCTGTCTGTCTGTCTGTCTGTCTGTCTGTCTGTCTGTCTGTCTGTCTGTCTGTCTGTCTGCCTGCCTGCCTGTCTGCCTGCCTGTCTGTCTGTCTGTCTGTCTGTCTGTCTGTCTGTCTGTCTGTCTTTACTTTTACTTCTACTCCACTACATCTCAGAGGCAAATATTGTACTTTTACTCCACTACATTTACTTGAAAACTTTAGTTACTAGTTACTTTTCAGATGTAAATTATGATATAATGAAACACACATTAACCACTTTAAACCTATTTTATACCTAGGCTATTTGAAAATAGCAGATCTACAAGCTCACAACGCGTCGCATCGCGACGCGTTGTGAGCTTGTAGATCGGCTATTTTCAAATATTTAGTACTTCTACTTTTGGTACTTTAAGTACATTTTGATGCCAATACTTTTGTACTTTTACTCAATTTTTTTACTTTTTTTACTCAATGAAGCACTGGAGAAATAGTCTGTATGTGTAATTGTTTGTTTTAGTATGACCTTGTTTGTTTGATGTGTTTTTATCTATTTTTTTTTTTTTACTTTCTTAAATATGTGTCTGCTTTAATCTGTAGGCCTATGTAATTATGGACCCCCTGTGCGTCTGGAAAAAAGTTTGAATTGAATTGAATTGAATTGTTGCATAGTAGTGTGTATATCTGTCTGTTCTTAAATGTCATCATGATGTGAGTGCGTGGGAACTCATTTTAAATAAAACATTGTGCTTTCATGAGCGATCCAGTTTAGAGGACCTTGTGCACAAATGTACCGAATGGAAAAATAACTTTAAATAAATGGAACGTGAAGTAAACAAGCAGTGGTGGAAGAAGTACTCAGATATCTTACTTAAGTAAAAGTAATGTAGAAATACTCTGTTACAAGTAAAAAGTCTGTAATTCAAAATGTTACTTGAGTAAAAGTACAAAAGTAATTGATCAAAATGTGCTTAAAGTAACAAAAGTAAAAATGTTTGAAAATAGCAGATCTACGACCTCACAGCGCGTTGCATCGCGATGCGTTGTGAGCTTGTAGATCAAATAGCCTAGATATAAAATAGGGTTAAAGTGGTTAATGTGTGTTCTATGTAAAAAATCTACTTAGCTTAAGCATAGTACTTGAGTAATAGCGCGGCACTCGGTGCCGCGCTATGAGCTTGTATATCTGCTATTTTTGAATAGCCAAAGCTAAGTGGTTAAAAATTATTGTGATGCTATGAACTAATTTCGCTGGGGACCCCCTGGTACTCTCTCAAGGACCACTGGTGGTCCCCGGACCACTGGTTGAAAACCACTGATCTAAAGTAAACACCACAATGATCAACATGTCCATCTATGTTCTTTATAAACCACATTAACCAGCCTAATTAGGCTATTTATGTTATTTACACATACAGTCACTATAGTATGGCACAAATTAAATAGCTGTAAACCACCAGAGATTAAACATTAAATGTTGATCATTTTATAGACAGACTATATCTCAATAAAAACGTTAAAGTTTAACATTTATTCATGGTTCAACTTTTCCTTCATCTAAACAGACTCAGCGAATCCTCATTGTTTCCCGTTCAGACAAGCTTTTAGATCCCGCCCTTCTGTATCCGGTCGTTTCCATGTGCACACACATGGCCACAAACAGCCGTTTCCGTATCCGCTCTAGAACGGAGGTGCAAACTACAAAGCGAAATGGACAGCGTTTGAAACGCGGTACAACCACGTCCTAAAACCTTGTTCTTCATAGCATAGCATTGAGACTAAACACACGGTGTCATACATGTGTTTAATAATGTACTTTAGTTGTTCTATCGTTAATTAAATCATATTTAGTCTGTGATTCTGTGTCCGCATGAAGACACAAACAAGATGGCTGCTACAGCAAAAAACGTAGAGCCCTTTGATTGGCTGGCAGAGTGAGGAAACAGCGCCACAGACTCACCATAGAGTTCATACAGTGGCCGAACACGGTATCGCATCCGTAGGGAGTAAAGGCCCACCATCATGTGTTGCTGATCCGGTCTGGGTCTGTAGACCGGATACGGAAATGGTGCTTGTGTGTAATGTGTGTGCGCGGCGCAAAGTGTCGGATACGGGAGGCGGGCTCTCACAGATCTGACTGGCAGATGTTCCAGATGTTAATGATAGATGGACGAAATCCACGGATAAAAGTAAAGTTATAGTTTTCATCTAAACTAAAGTCCGAGGAACAAGAAGACAAGATGGAGGATCTTTGTTCTTCTCAGTCAGTGTTTTATCTGTAAAGTCATGGATGTGTTTATTTATACATGTTGATGTGGATCAGCTGTTACACTGAGACAGGTAGAGTTATATTTATATTTATAAATATGTTTACAAAGCGTCTGAACTAAACTGTAACTTTTCAGGATCCACGCCCTGTTTTTCCTCCAAGGAATATTTATACGAGGAAAGACCTGATAATCAAACAAACAGGGTGTGATAATAATGAACAATACGCTGTGTTCGTTACAATGGATTCAAAGTCGTTTATTATTTATTATTTAGTCTCAATAAGTTTAGATGTTTGTGTGACTTTAGAGGAGATTAAACAGTTAAAATGTGAAGCTGTATGTCCATCGTTACAACTTGACTTATGGATTTATTTATGTTTTCTCTCTTTCTTTGTGTTTTTACCCTTACAAGTAAAAGTCAGAAATTCTGAATTGAGTAAAAGTACAAACGTTTTGGTATCAAATGTACTTAAAGTACCAAAACTAGAAAGTACTCATTACGCAGTTCCATTTCAAAAGTTTCAAATGTATACAAATCTTTTGAAAATAGCAGATCTACAAGCTCACAATGCTTCGCATTGTGAGCTTGTAGATCTGCTATTTTCAAATGGCCGAAATGTATATTGAAGTGGTTAATGTATGTTTTGTAATAATAATCAAAATCTACAAAGTAACTAATTAAAGTTTTCAAATCATTGTAGTGGAGTAAAAGTACAATATTTGCCACTGAGTAAAAAAAAAGTACCGAAAATTGGAAATACTCCAGTACAGTAGAAAAAAAAAACTCAAAATTGTTCTTAAGTACAGCTTTACACCACGTAGTGAGCTTTTAAGTGCGTCACATGAAGTATGAATCGGGACGCCAGTGGTCTCTGCTCTCCTTTGAAACAGCTCCCCCTATAGTAACAGCTTTCTATGGGTCACAGAGCTTTCAGTAACGTAGGCTCGCTTTGTTGTGTTTTTTTTTTAATGATTTGAAGTAGTTGAGCTACAGAAAAGCTTAGAGGACACGTGACACAGACTTCTGCACAACTTCTATTCTATGTGCTTAAATGTGCAGCTTTGTTTCTCAGCTGTTCAGCTGTTTTGGTATCAAATGTACTTAAAGTACCAAAAGTAGAAAGTATACCTGGCAACCCTGACGTAGCCCCGACGGTAAGCGTGTTACGTCACTTCCTATACTGTCTGCGACGCTAGCGAGACGTACATCGTTTAGCTGCGCAAGACGCTAAACGTTGACATTATTGTATTGTTGTGATTTGAACACACACTATCACTGCTAACTACTACCCTATCTCTCTCTCTACTGTGCGGCCACTTTATCGCTGCTTGGGCTGACTGTCTAGCTAAAGGACTAACTTTGCCGTTGGCTTCACAGTTAGCCTAGCTTTAGCTTTAGCTTAGCGGCTACTTTGGGCTGCTGGGCGATGGCTTCTCTCTCCTCCCCCCCCTCCTTACCCCCCGGGAGGGAGTTTTTCGTTGCCACTGTCGCAAAAATGTCTTGTTCAGGGTGGGATTGTCGGGTCTTTTCTCTACATGTAAAGTGTCTTGAGACAACTTGTTGTGATTTGACACTTTAAGAAAATTTAATTGAAGAAGCCTCGTTCATTATACTCATGGGGGTTCTCCTTCCATTCCGACATCTCGCCACTCCGACTGGTTCACATGACGCTGGTCATGGATGAACTTCAACCTGGTGTTTGCTTTTTCTCCATTTACAGTCCGTACATCTACATAAACGTTCATATTTCTAATATAAAGTGCTGACCTCATGGCCACGGATGTTAAAAGTACATACGGGTCCTCAAAAGTACCTGTATCATCCGTATTGTTTAATAAAAAGCATTTTAATCCGATCGGTGGCCATTTTCTCATAGAGTTATAATGTAATCAGAGTGCAATACACCCCCCAACCGATAGGATCGCGTAGTTGAAAGCATATGAAGGAAATGGCCACCAATCGGATTGAAATGCTTTTTATTGAACAACATGGAACATACGGGTATTTATGAGGACCCGAACAGAATTGTAACATCCTTGGCCATGAGGAGAGAGAAAGGGACACAGCTGAGATGAATAAACTGTGATTAGAGTCCGAGGACCAATTTTTATGGGTTGCGAGTAAATACCCCCCTTTGTATTTGTTTCCTAGATTTAAAAAACATATCTATTATTTCAAAAGATTTAAAAAAAAAAGTTTTCATCAATTAAAAACAATCCAATAGTTTTAATACATAAAATAAAGATAATCAAGCTGATCCAAATGTGTTGTGAGCTTGTAGATTGGCTATTTTTTGCCGAATGTTTGCCAGATAGGCATCCTGGGGTTCATGTGGTTATTCATAATGATGTAATGATTTCTCTCTCTCTCTCTCTCTCTCTCTCTCTCTCTCTCTCTCTCTCTCTCTCTCTCTCTCTCTCTCTCTCAGGATGTTTCTATTGAGGGGTTTCAGAGCCATGCAGCATTCTCCACTCGGTAAGAATATAAAACTATCTTTTATTGTTCTACATTAAAGTGATCATTTAAAGGTTAGATATATTGTTTAGTTAAATAAGTAGTAAATAGCTCTACATTCATTACTCATTGTTATAGAGTGTTTAATTGTTCAGTAACAGGAGTCTCCATGTCTCTCCAGCTCTTTAATGAACATGAAATGCACTTTCAGGCTTTCAGCCAATCAAACTAGCTAAATACACATAAATGTAAGCGTTCATTAGATATGATAACTTCTCGCAAATATGATAACTTCTCGCAGCAGATCAAACATACAGGTAATGCAGCAGCATTGACAGTGAAAGCAAACGATTCTGTTCACAAATATTAAATGATCTGTTTTTCTCAGTTGGAATCTCACCGGTTTGTTTACGCAAGCCAATCAATGTTTCACAGGCTGAACCAAATGGACCGCTGCCACCCGTCCCTTAAAATACGGAATCGTCCCGTAATTGGAAACTAAAAGACGCGTCCCGTATTGAACTGATACGGGACGCACTTTGTCCCGTATTTTAAGGTCGGGGAATCAATTTGATTTTTATTTGAATGACAGGGCGATTTATGAGCTGTCCTGTCTGTCTCTGCTATGTTATTGGGAGAGTGGGAACGCAGTGACTGCCAGTGGTAACAGCCCAACTCACTCCAAAACCAACTCACTCCAAATCGAGCCCAACTCACTCCAGACATCTCCCTCCACAGCAGAGCCCAACTCACTCCACACACTTGGCCAACTCCCTCCACACACTTGGCCAACTCCCTCCACAGCAGAGGACAACTCACTCCACAAATTTAATTTGCACAACTCACTCCACAAATTATTATTGAGGAAGACATTTGTGCTTAAGTACAATATTGAGGAATTAAGTACAATATTGAGGAATTTGTTACTTGAGGAATTTGTTACTTGTGGAAGACATTTGTGCTTACGTACAATATTGAGGAATTAAGTACAATATTGAGGAATTTGTTACTTTTGTACTCACTCTAACTCTATTCTGTTTTAGGCTTCACTCTAACTCTATTCTGTTTTAGGCTTGGTTAAAGTTTTAAATACTCTCTCTACAAAACAGTCTCTACAAAACAACTTAATGGTTCTGGGGGGGCGGGGGGGCTCGCTGGCCCCCGTCTTGTTAGGCTATTATTGAGCCTTAACAGTATCTATGGCCGTGGACTGTTAACACTTTGGCACTTGGAGTCCAGTGTTTGTTAGATGTCTTATTCTATTGTTGGTCAAATCAAGAGGTGTTGTTATATTCCTCGTTAAGGTTTTGTTTTTTGACCTAAACCACCATGTTTAGTCCCAGTGGATCCAAAGTTTCTCTTTATATTGCATTATATTATAGTTACTTTACACCACTGACACATTGAACCAATATTACACTGGTGACATTGCATGGAGTGAGTTGGCTTTGGTCCTGGAGTGAGTTGGCTTTGGTCCTGGAGGGACATGGTCTTTGGTCCTGGAGGGAGTTGTCCGAGCCCTGGAGTGAGTTGGCCAAATATTTCTTAAGTCTTCATGGAGTGAGTTGGATTTGGAGTGAGTGGGTGGTATTCCTGCCAGTGAGTCAGTGTTGCCAAGTATAGTGAGAGAAATGAGCCAGGCGACCTACAAAAACAAGCCAAAAACAACAACATACAAAAAATATAAGAACCCAAAGGACCCAAGCACAAGTGTCACAGTTCTTCATGAATGAAACATCTCCTGAGATCGCTTCGGTATGGGATATTACATATTATTTATCTGGTTGTGTTTTTTAACAAGATAGTATTTTTTTTTAATCAGTATTTCTATTTACCTGCCCTGGCAGCCTACATATTTACTGCTGATGTGGGCATAGTCTAGGCTATTTCAGTAGACTAATATGGTTGATTGTTTATTAATGTTGTGTTTTTAAAGTCTAATAAATAAACATTTATTTAATATATATTAATCAATATAATTAAATAGTGTGCCCATTTAAAGAATAACTCTTATATATTAATCAATATCATTAAATAGTGTGCCCATTTAAAGAATAACTCTTATGTTGTTATGCTCATCTGGAAAACGGAATTCTTCATAATGGATTAACAGTTAATAAATACATAAATAATAGAATTAATATATAATAATTCAATAGAATTAATATAAATTTCATAGATTTTTTTATTTAGATTTCATAGATTTCTATGCATTTCAGGAGTTTGGGGGGCTGGCTCCAAAATAATTCAATAACCCTAAAAACCTTAACCCTAAAACCGAAATAAAGTATCAGAAAAAACTCCCAAATCCGCGCGAAACCCGAAAAAAACACCCCACGAAAAAAACACCCCACGCATGCACACGCGCGTGTCCCGTTTTTCCATTTCTGAAAGGTGGCAACCCTACCCTTACAGGTCTGTAACTCTGAGAGTGTACATATAGAACCAAATGGACCCTTACAGGTCTGTGACCACCATGAGGCCAATTTAAAAAATGTGTGGCAGAGGTTCTGCCTTGGCCTACAGGGAGTATGTGAACCGTTTCACACTGACCGGTCCAACGGAGATTAGCTGTTTACAGAAGGACAGACAAACGGAGGCAAAAACGGAATCTCTGGGCTTAATTTATAACTGACATAACTGTATATTAAACTCCAGGTGGAGGTATTTCATTTTGGGTAATTTTAGAGTGATGAATATTAGTAAGTTTCTCCTTACTCCAAGGTTTTATAAGGTCATGTTTACCTGAATGTATGGACACATCTGACCATTGTTCTAAACCAATCAAACTCACCTGAGAATGTGTTTCCTTGTATGGTCATGTCCTGTATCAAGTCCTGTGAGAGCTATGAAGACATCTAGAGCACTAGAGACGTCTTCTTAGACTGAACCACAACAACACAGGTAAGACTTATGGAAAAAAATCATAACTGGATTCATATTTATATTCAACGTGGGTTATGTGAATGTGTTTTTTTTTGAGTGACAGACAGACAGACACATGTTCTGCTTTATTTTGACAGTGAGTAGAGAGACAGTAAAGACAGAGAGGACGACCTGCAACAAGGTTCTTCAGGAGGGATTCTAACCAGGACCAGCTGTGGTACGTTCTCTACCAGGTGAGCTACCGGGGCACAACCCTCACATTGACCCTGATTCATCTAGCAAAGAAGAGATTACCTATTTGGGATGTATTCTTGACAAATACCTGACAGGAGAAAGCATGGCGACAAAGGTTGTCAAAAGAATAAACCAGAGAACCAGATATATGGGCAGAGTTTCCTCTTGTGTCAACCCTCAGGCCCTCAGGACCCTCTCAGGGGCCCTGATTCAGCCCCTGTTTGACTATGCTTGCACCTCTTGGTACTCCAACACCTCAGTGTCACTGAAGACTATAAGCTTCAAACCTCCCAAAACAAACTGATTCGGCTACTCCTCGGTCTGGGCCCATGACCCACCTTTCTCCCACCCATTTTGCCAGCCTAGGCTGGCTCAGGGTGGAAGACAGGGTTAAACAACTAAAAATGGGACTGGTCTTCAAAATTGTCAATGCAAATTTGCCCGATATGCCCCCTATTCCCACATATCTGAGTAAACACCTCCAAAAAGTTAGCGACACCCACAGTCACAATACTAGAGGGAGCGTTAACAACACTATGGTACCACCCACCCATAAAACAAACATGGGCAAATTCTCCTTCTACAGCACTGCCACCCAGGTTTAGAATAGTCTAACCCCATCCCTCAAAAAATGCAGTTCACTGGGCTCGTTTAAAAGAGCCTTAAAAACTCACCTTTCTGGA
>NC_139959.1:46403481-46405981 GCF_963454915.1 Gymnoscopelus microlampas | reverse complement strand
TTTATTAGGCAAAAGAATGTAAAACAACACAGTTACATTTATAATACTTTTGTCTAAAAGGTCCGGCCAGAAAAGTCCTTGCGGGCTTGTTTCCATTGGGGTCCTTGAATTAATTTCATAGACATATATAGTAGCAACCAAACAGTTCAAAATCAACATAAGAATACAGAGGAAAGAATATATACCATTATGTACAAAAAAGGCATGAGAAAATAAAAAATGATATATTTTTATAATAGTTAAGCCTATTTATTTAAACATTTATAACAACGTTCATTGCTAATAACTAAATAACTAAATACTTTCTTGACTAGTAACTGTTCCTAAATGCATAGATTCTATGTATTGTAGGGGTTTGGGGAACTGACCTTTTTTATATATATATAAATGTCATAGATGTTCTTATTTTATTTATTTAGATTTCATAGATTTCTATGCATTTCAGGAGTTTGGGGGTGCCCCCCCCCAAAAAAAAAAATAATAATTAAATAACATAACCTAACCTTAACACTGAAATAAACTTACAAAAAAAATAAAAAAAGGTCCAGAGGCTGGTGACAAATGTGTTCCGTATTTCCATTTATGAAAGTTGGCAACCTGTGTGTGTGTGCGTGTGTGTGTGCGTGTGTGTGTGTGTGTGTGTGTGTGTGTGTGTGTGTGTGTGTGTGTGTGTGTGTGTGTGTGTGTGTGTGTGTGTGTGTGTGTGTGTGTGTGTGAGAGAGAGAGGCAGAAAGAGAGTGACAGTGAAGCCTTTAACTTTTTAAGAGTTGAGGGGAGAGGAACTGGTTCACCGGCAGACAGACAGAAAGTGGGTGGTTTGACTCAGTTTGTATCTTAAATGCACTATAGTCTGTCTGTCTGTCAGTGGGTCTGTAACTCTCAGAGTGTACACATAGAACCAAATGGACCCTTACAGGTCTGTAACTCTCAGAGTGTACACATAGAACCAAATGGACCCTTACAGGTCTGTAACTCTGAGAGTGTACACATGGAACCAAATGGACCCTTACAGGTCTGTAACTCTGAGAGTGTACACATGGAACCAAATGGACCCTTACAGGTCTGTAACTCTCAGAGTGTACACATAGAACCAAATGGACCCTTACAGGTCTGTAACTCTGAGAGTGTACACATGGAACCAAATGGACCCTTACAGGTCTGTAACTCTGAGAGTGTACACATGGAACCAAATGGACCCTTACAGGTCTGTAACTCTCATAGTGGGTGAATCAGAGATAGAAAAGTGCAGATCTCCGCCAGGCTGGGTTGGCTACCCAGGGCCCACAAGTTTGAAAGTCAGTAATAGTCAATTGGAATTTAATTATCAGGATCCGACTGATACATCTTGATCACATGACTCCACATATAATGTGTAGTGATGTGTGAGAGTTTAGGACACAATCTGTAGGAGTTGTAGCAAAAAAGTGTGTTTTGAAGAAAACAAAATGGTGAGAGAAAATGTGATTTTAGAACCTATGGTTTGAGTTACAGGCCAAAATGTGTTGCGACGTATTATAGCGCCACCATGAAGCCCATTTGAAAGATGTGTGGCAGAGGTTCTGCCTTGGCCTACGGGGTGTGTGTGAACAGTTTCACACTGATCGGTCCAATGAGATTAGCTGTTTACAGACAAACAGAGGCAAAATCATGATCTCAGTTTTTGGCTGCCCGGCCTGGCGGAGATAATTAATAACTAACATAACTGTATATAAACTCCAGGTGGAGGTCTGTCATTTTGGGTTATTTTATTTTTATTTACAGTATCTTTTTTAGAGTTATTACTAAACTTCTCTTCACTTCAACAACAAACCCCACTATGCCACGCCCCTTTCTCCTTTATAAGGTCAACAACAACACAGAACTGAACTCATTTAGTTTTGACGTGTTGGATTAAAACAAAGATTAATCTTGTTTTTTAATTTACTCTGTCTGTCTGCCTGTCTGTCTGTCTGTCTGCCTGTCTGTCTGTCTGTCTGTCTGTCTGTCTGTCTGTCTGTCTGTCTGTCTGTCTGTCTGTCTGTCTGCACTAGTATTGAGTCTAGTTGTTTGTCTTATGTTTAATAGCTATGTTCAACTCACTACATGTTTATTATTTTAGATGAGAACCTTGTTTAAGCCCTTCATGGGTTTCCTTTCTCTATTTATGTATTTTAATAATTCTACCTTGTGTGAATAATAAATAAAAGGTCATTCTGTAAGTCATGTGACCTCAGGGGAATTTGGTCATATGATATCTTACATACACAAATCTTATAAAAATAGCCGATGTTCAAGCTCACAAAGTGTCACGTTGTGGCACTGTGTGAGCTTGTAGATCGTCTGTTTTATAAAACTGGTCAAAGGTGTTAATTATTTGGGATGCAGACAGTGTTTATGAGCCTGACCACCACTGTGGAGGTTGTGGGTTTGAATCCACCGTGGAGCGTCTATATAAACACAATTGGCCCAAACATATCTGATCTACAAGCTTGTAGATCAGATATTTTTGACAAATGTTCCC